>NC_088402.1:10155668-10290668 GCF_034236695.1 Oncorhynchus nerka
GTGTGTGTGTGTGTGTGCGTGCCTGCGTGCGTGCCTGCGTGCGTGTGTGTGTGTGTGAATTGAACGTATCCGCTAGCTTTTCAAAAACAAATTAACAATTTTTTTCTCCTGATATTTCCTTGATGAAAAACATATGATCACATGATCACACACAGTTTGTTCACTACCACTTTGACTGCTTGGACAAGAACAACAGATTGTCATCACTGTAGACACAAGGAGAGGTATGTTAGTCAACAACATGAGATCAGGTATGTTAGTTGACAGGAGATCAGGTATGTTAGTCAACAACATGAGATCAGGTATGTTAGTCGACAGGAGATCAGGTATGTTAGTCGACAGGAGATCAGGTATGTTAGTCGACAGGAGATCAGGTATGTTAGTCAACAACATGAGATCAGGTATGTTAGTCAACAACATGAGATCAGGTATGTTAGTTGACAGGAGATCAGGTATGTTAGTTGACAGGAGATCAGGTATGTTAGTCAACAACATGAGATCAGGTATGTTAGTCAACAACATGAGATCAGGTATGTTAGTTGACAGGAGATCAGGTATGTTAGTCAACAACAGGAGATCAGGTATGTGAGTCGACAGGAGATCAGGTATGTTAGTCAACAACAGGAGATCAGAACAGGAGATCAGGTATGTGAGTTGACAGGAGATCAGGTATGTGAGTCGACAGGAGATCAGGTATGTGAGTCGACAGGAGATCAGGTATGTTAGTCAACAAAATGAGATCAGGTATGTGAGTCGACAGGAGATCAGGTATGTGAGTCGACAGGAGATCAGGTATGTGAGTCGACAGGAGATCAGGTATGTGAGTTGACAGGAGATCAGGTATGTGAGTCGACAGGAGATCAGGTATGTGAGTCGACAGGAGATCAGGTATGTTAGTCAACAACAGGAGATCAGAACAGGAGATCAGAACAGGAGATCAGGTATGTGAGTCGACAGGAGATCAGGTATGTGAGTCGACAGGAGATCAGGTATGTGAGTCGACAGGAGATCAGGTATGTGAGTCGACAGGAGATCAGGTATGTGAGTCGACAGGAGATCAGGTATGTGAGTCGACAGGAGATCAGGTATGTGAGTCGACAGGAGATCAGGTATGTGAGTCGACAGGAGATCAGGTATGTGAGTCGACAGGAGATCAGGTATGTTAGTCAACACCTTTTTTTTATTTTGAGATGTTCTATTTGTTCCATCGTTGACCATGAGCAAGTCTGTTTCTCTTTCCTTGTTCTCGTTACAAGGCCAACTAAATGACCTTCTTCTAACAATGACTTTGGATTTGTGCAGGCATTCACAACAATTTCAAGCCGTTATATATGTGAGGACAACACAAACACACAGCGCCCTCTCTGAGAAAACGAGTAATTGTGTTTTGATGGCAGTTTTGTTGAGTTCTCACTGAATTCATTGTCAGCCATTGTGCTGTTCCCATCGAGAACTCTAGGTCATCTTTAAATTGTTGTGGTAGAATGAAGAACTGCGCTGAGTTCATTTCTCCTTTCTTGGCAGGGCTGAGCGTTTTTGAAATTACAGGCTGAAATTGTCTGCATGTGTGTTGTTTTTGGAAAACTGTTATCAGTCTCTCTACATGTCCTATTCTGGTCTATCGAGACTGGGTCTGGACTGAACTGACCCCTCTCTCTCTCTCTCTCTCTCTCTCTCGCAGTTCAATTTAAGGACTTTATTGGCATGGGAAACATGCTAACATTGCCAAAGCAAGTGAAGTAGATAATAAACAAAAGTGAAATAAACATTCCCTCCCTCCCTCCCTTCCTCCCTCCTCCCTCCCTCCCTCCCTCCCTCCTCCTCTCTCTCCCTCTCCCTCTCTCCCTCTCTCTTTCTATCCCATTCTCTAGTTCAATTCAATTTCAGGGACTTTAAGCATGTTTACATTGCCAATGCAAATGAAATATATAATAAATAGAAGTGAAAGAAACAATAAAAGAATTAGCAGTAAACACTCACAAAAGTTCCAAAAGAATAAAGACATTTCATATGTCATATTTTGTCCATATACAATGTTGCAATGATGTACAAAGGGAAAATAAAATAAACATAAATATGGGTTGTATTTACATTGGTGTTTGTTCTTCACTGGTTGCTTGTGGCTATGCTCACTGAGTCTGTACATAGTCTAAGCTTTCCTTCATTTTGGGTCAGTCACAGTGGTCAGGTATTCTGCCGCTGTGTACTCTCTGTTTAGGGCCAAATAGCATTCTACTTTGCTCTGTTTTATTGTTGTTAATTCTTTCCAATGTGTCAAGTAATTATCTTTGTGTTTTCTCATGATATGGTTGGGTGTAATTGTGCTGCTGTCCTGGGGCTCTGTGGGGTCTGTTTGTGTTTGTGAACAGAGCCTCAGGACCAGCTTGCTTAGGGGACTCTTCTCCAGGTTCATCTCTCTGTAGGTGATGGCTTTGTTATGGAAGGTTTGGGAATCGCTTCCTTTTAGGTGGTTGTAGAATTTAACGGCTCTTTTCTGGATTTTGACTATTAGCAGGTGTTGGCCTAATTCTGCTCTGATTATTTGTTTTTTTCTTCAGAACTCTGCATGCAGATTCTCAATTTGGTGTTGGTCCCATTTTGTGAATTCTTGGTTGGTGAGCGGACCCCAGACCTCACAACCATAAAGGGCAATGGGTTCTATAATTGATTCAAGTATTTTTAGCCAGATTGATATGTGGAATTTTATGTTCCTTTTGATTGCATAGAATGCCGAGCTACAGTTGAAGTCAGAAGTAGATATGTATAGGGGTAAGGTGACTATATACAGGGTCAGTACCATATTAACAATGTACAGGGATACTGGAGTGATGGAGGTAGATATGTATAGGGATACTGGAGTGATGGAGGTAGATATGTACAGGGATACTGGAGTGATGGAGGTAGATATGTACAGGGATACTGGAGTGATGGAGGTAGATATGTACAGGGATACTGGAGTGATGGAGGTAGATATGTACAGGGATACTGGAGTGATGGAGGTAGATATGTACAGGGATACTGGAGTGATGGAGGTAGATATGTACAGGGATACTGGAGTGATGGAGGTAGATATGTACAGGGATACTGGAGTGATGGAGGTAGATATGTACAGGGATACTGGAGTGATGGAGGTAGATATGTACAGGGATACTGGAGTGATGGAGGTAGATATGTACAGGGATACTGGAGTGATGGAGGTAGATATGTACAGGATACTGGAATGATGGAGGTAGATATGTACAGGGATACTGGAGTGATGGAGGTAGATATGTACAGGGATACTGGAGTGATGGAGGTAGATATGTACAGGGATACTGGAATGATGGAGGTAGATATGTACAGGGATACTGGAGTGATGGAGGTAGATATGTACAGGGATACTGGAGTGATGGAGGTAGATATGTATAGGGGTAAGGTTACTATATACAGGGTCAGTACCATATTAACAATGTACAGGGATACTGGAGTGATGGAGGTAGATATGTACAGGGATACTGGAGTGATGGAGGTAGATATGTACAGGGATACTGGAGTGATGGAGGTAGATATGTACAGGGATACTGGAGTGATGGAGGTAGATATGTACAGGGATACTGGAGTGATGGAGGTAGATATGTACAGGGATACTGGAGTGATGGAGGTAGATATGTACAGGGATACTGGAGTGATGGAGGTAGATATGTACAGGGATACTGGAGTGATGGAGGTAGATATGTACAGGGATACTGGAGTGATGGAGGTAGATATGTACAGGGATACTGGAGTGATGGAGGTAGATATGTACAGGGATACTGGAGTGATGGAGGTAGATATGTACAGGGATACTGGAGTGATGGAGGTAGATATGTACAGGGATACTGGAGTGATGGAGGTAGATATGTACAGGGATACTGGAGTGATGGAGGTAGATATGTATAGGGGACAGGGATACTGGAGTGATATAGGTAGATATGTACAGGGATACTGGAGTGATGGAGGTAGATATGTACAGGGGTACTGGAGTGATGGAGGTAGATATGTATAGGGGTACTGGAGTGATGGAGGTAGATATGTACAGGGATACTGGAGTGATGGAGGTAGATATGTATAGGAATACTGGAGTGATGGAGGTAGATATGTACAGGGATACTGGAGTGATGGAGGTAGATATGTACAGGGATACTGGAGTGATGGAGGTAGATATGTACAGGGATACTGGAGTGATGGAGGTAGATATGTACAGGGATACTGGAATGATGGAGGTAGATATGTATAGGGGACAGGGATACTGGAGTGATGGAGGTAGATATGTACAGGGATACTGGAGTGATGGAGGTAGATATGTACAGGGATACTGGAGTGATGGAGGTAGATATGTACAGGGATACTGGAGTGATGGAGGTAGATATGTACAGGGATACTGGAGTGATGGAGGTAGATATGTACAGGGATACTGGAGTGATGGAGGTAGATATGTACAGGGATACTGGAGTGATGGAGGTAGATATGTTCAGGGATACTGGAGTGATGGAGGTAGATATGTACAGGGATACTGGAGTGTTGGAGGTAGATATGTACAGGGATACTGGAGTGATGGAGGTAGATATGTACAGGAGTAAGATGACTAGGCACATACAGTTGAAGTCAGAAGTCTACATACACATCAGCCAAATACATTTCAACTCAGTTTTTCACAATTCTTGACATATAATCAGAGTAACAATTCCCTGTTTTAGGTCAGGAAGGATCACCACTTTATTTTAAAGAATGTGAAATGTCAGAATAATAGTAGAGAAAATGATTTATTTCAGCTTTTATTTATTTCATCACATTCCCAGTGGATCAGAAGTTCACATACACTCAATTAGTATTTGGTACCATTGCCTTTAAATTATTTAACTTGGGTCAATCGTAAGAAGCTTAAATTGGGTGAATTTGGGCCCATTCCTCCTGACAGAGCTGTTGTAACTGAGTCAGGTTTGAAGGCCTCCTGACAGAGCTGGTGTAACTGAGTCAGGTTTGTAGGCCTCCTGACAGAGCTGGTGTAACTGAGTCAGGTTTGAAGGCCTCCTGGCAGAGCTGGTGTAACTGAGTCAGGTTTGTAGGCCTCCTGACAGAGTTGGTGTAACTGAGTCAGGTTTGTAGGCCTCCTTGCTCCCACAAGCTGTTTCAGTTCTGCCCACAAATGTTCTATAGGATTGAGGTCAGGGCTTTGTGATGGTCACTCCAATACCTTGACTTTGTTGTCCTTAAGCCATTTTGCCACAACTTTGGAAGCATGCTTGGGGTCATTGTCCATTTGGAAGACCCATTTGCGACCAAGCTTTAACTTCCTGACTGATGTCTTGAGATGTTGCTTCAATATATCCACATAATCTTCCTGCCTCATTATGCCATCTGCAGGAAAGCAGCCCCACAACATGACGCTGCCACCCCCGTGCTTCACAGTTGGGATGGTGTTCTTTGGCTTGCAAGCCTCCCCCTTTTTCCTCCAAACATAACGATGGTCATTATGGCCAAACAGTTCTATTTTTGTTTCATCAGACCAGAGGACATTTCACCAAAAAGTACGATCTTTGTCCCCATGTGCAGTTGCAAACCGTAGTCTGGCTTTTTTATGGCGGTTTTGGAGCAGTGGCTTCTTCCTTGCTGAGCGGCCTTTCAGGTTATGTCGATATAGCACTAGTTTTACTGTGGATTATAGATACTTTTGTACCTGTTTCCTCCAGCATCTTCACAATGTCTTTTGCTGTTGTTCTGGGATTGATTTGCACTTTTCACACCAAAGTACGTTCATCTCTAGGAGACAGAACACGTCATCTTCCTGAGCGGTATGACGGCTGCATGGTCCCATGGTGTTTATACTTGCGTACTATTGTTTGTACAAATGAACGTGGTAACTTCAAGCATTTGGAAATTGCTCCCAAGGATGTACCAGACTTGTGGAGGTCTACAGTTTTCTGAGGTCTTGGCTGTTTTCTTTTGATTTTCCCATGATGTCAAGCAAAGAGGCACTGAGTTTGAAGGTAGGTCTTGAAATACACCCACAGGTACACCCCCAATTGACTTAAATTATGTTAATTAGCCTATCAGAAGATTCTAAAGCCATTACATCAATTTCTGAAATTTTCCAAGCTGTTTAAAGGCACAGTCAATTTAGTGTATGTATACTTCTGACCCACTGGAATTGTGATACAGTGAATTATAAGTGAAATAATCTGTCTGTAATCAATTGTTGGAAAAATGACTTGTGTCATGCGCAAAGTAGATGTCCTAACCGACTTGCCAAAACTATAGTTTGTTAACAAGAAATTTGTGGAGTGGTTGAAAAATGAGTTTTAATGACTCCAACCTAAGTGTATGTTAACTTCCGACTTCAACTGTATGTATAGTTTTTTGTGTGCTCCAGGGCAACGGTGTCTAGATGTAATTTGTATTTGTTGTCCTGGCAACTGGGCATTTTTTGGAACACCATTATTGTTGTCTTACTGAGATTTACTGTCAGGGTCCAGGTCTGACAAAACCTGTGCAGAAGATCTAAGTGCTGCTGTAGGCCCTCCTTGATTGGAGACAGAAGCACCAGATCATCACTTAATACATGCCTCACAGTGTTCAAGTAACAAACACATCTCAACATCAACTGTTCAGAGGAGACTGCATGAATCAGGCCTTCATGGTAGAATTGCTGCAAAGAAACCCCTACTAACGGACATCAATAAGAAGAAGAGACTTGCTTAGGCCAAGAAACACGAGCAATGGACATTAGACCTGTGGAAATCTGTCCTTTGGTCTGATAAGTCCAAATGTTATATTTTTGGGGTTCCAATCTCTGTGTCTTTGTGAGACGCAGAGTAGGTGAATGGATGATCTCCACATGTGTGGTTCCCACTGTGAAGCATGGAGGAGGTGTGATGGTGTGTGGGTGCTTTGCTGGTGACACTGTCAGTGATTTATTTCAAATTCAAGGCACACTTAACCTGCATGGTTACCACAGTATTTTGCAGCAATACGCCATCCCATCTGGTTTGCACTTAGTGGGAATATCATTTGTCTTTCAACAGAACAATGACCCAAAACACCTCCAGGCTGTGTAATTGTCCATTTGACCAAGAGGTAGAGTAACGGAGTGCCTCATCAGATTACCTGGCCTCCACAATCACCTGACCTCAACCCAATTAAGATGGTTTGGGATGAGTTGGACTGCAGAGTGTGCTGTCATCAATGCAAAGGGTGGCTACTTTGAAGAATCTGAAATATATTTATTTAAATTATTTTTTTAACACTTTTTTGGTTAATACTTGATTACATTTGTAGTATTTCATAGTGTTGATGTCTTCACTGTTATTCTACAATATAGAAAATAGTCCAATAAATTAAGACCCTTGAGTGAGTAGGTGAGAGAAGCACACACATACAAACACAAAGAGAGCTCAGTCTAACAGGGCGTTATTAAAAACTGAGACTCGGGAATAGGGGGAGTAGAGAGAAGAGGGGAGAAGAGAGAAGAGCTAGAGGAGGGAGTAGGGAGAAGAGGGAGAGAGGGAGAAGGTGGAGAGAAGAGGGAGAAGAGGAGGAATAGGGGCAGTAGAGAGAAGAGGGGAGAAGAGAGAAGAGCTAGAGGAGGGAGAGAGGGAGAAGGTGGAGAGAAGAGGGAGAAGAGGAGGAATAGGGGGAGTAGAGAGAAGAGGGGAGAAGAGAGAAGAGCTAGAGGAGGGAGTAGGGAGAAGAGGGAGAGAGGGAGAAGGTGGAGAGAAGAGGGAGAAGAGGAGGAATAGTGGGAGTAGAGAGAAGAGGGGAGAAGAGAGAAGAGCTAGAGGAGGGAGTAGGGAGAAGAGGGAGAGAGGGAGAAGGTGGAGAGAAGAGGGAGAAGAGGAGGAATAGGGGGAGAAGAGAGAAGAGCTAGAGGAGGGAGTAGGGAGAAGAGGGAGAGAGGCAGAAGGTGGAGAGAAGAGGGAGAAGAGGAGGAATAGGGGGAGTAGAGAGAAGAGGGGAGAAGAGAGAAGAGCTAGAGGAGGGAGTAGGGAGAAGAGGGGAGAAGAGAGAAGAGCTAGAGGAGGGAGTAGGGAGAAGAGGGGAGAAGAGAGAAGAGCTAGAGGAGGGAGTAGGGAGAAGAGGGGAGAAGAGAGAAGAGCTAGAGGAGGGAGTAGGGAGAAGAGGGGAGAAGAGAGAAAAGCTAGAGGAGGGAGTAGGGAGAAGAGGGGAGAAGAGAGAAGAGCTAGAGGAGGGAGTAGGGAGAAGAGGGAGAGAGGGAGAAGGTGGAGAGAAGAGGGAGAAGAGGAGGAATAGGGGGAGTAGAGAGGTCCAAACCATTGACTGATACTGTTTGTTGAACAGGGTAGGGCTTAAGTTGCATCCCTGTCTCACCCTCCAGCCCTGTGGAAAGAAATGTCTGTGTTTGTTCCAATTTTGACCGCACACTTGTTGTTTGTTTGTGTACATGGATTGTATAATACGGTATGTTTTTCTCCAAAACCATTTTCCAACAATTTGTATAGCAGACCCTCATGCCAAGTTGAGTCAGAAGCTTTTTTGAAATAAACAAAGCATGAGAAGTCTTTACCTTTCTTCTGGTTTGTTTGTTTGTTATTTAGGGCGTGCAGGGTGAGTACGTGTTCTATTTTACGTTAATTTGGTAAAAAGCCAATTTGACATTTGCTCAGTACATTGTTTTCGCTGAGGAAATTCACGAGTCTGCTGTTAATGATAATGCAAGAGATTTTCCCAAGGTTGCTGTTGACGCATTTCCCACGGTAGTTATTGGGGTGAAATATGTCTCCACTTTTGTGGATTGGGGTGATCAGTCAGTGGTTTCACATAGTGGGGAAGATGCCAGAGCTGTTTATGAGGTTAAAGTGTTTAAGTATAGCCAATTGGAATTTGGGGTCTTGTATTTTGTCCTGTAGTTCATTCAATGTAATTGGAGAATACAGTGGGTTATGGTGGTCATTAATAGTTGATTCTAAAATGTATATTTGATCATGTATATGTTTTTGCTGTTTGTTCTTTGTTAAAGAGCCAAAAAGATTGGAGAAGTGGTTTATCCATAAGAAGGTTTTCTGGGTCTCTATGTTTTTTGGTTGGATAGGTTTCTCAATTTATTTTAAGTTTTTGCATTCTTCACCAAACCATTTGTCTTTGTTGTTAATTTTTTAAGTTGTCTGCTTGACATTTTTTTTTAGATTTGATGGGGAAGCTGAGAGGTCAAATATACTGTAAAGCTTTCTACCTTTTGTGCAGGAAATTGTCTTGATGGGATTTAATTTGCTGTTACCTAATTGTTTTTTTGTTAGATTTTCACACTATTTTCCTTCCCTCTATAGCATTTCTTAATGTTTTTCAGTTCCTTTAGCTTTGATGCCTCATGATTGAGCATAGAGCTATTCAAGTAGTGTGATCTGATAGGGGTATAAGGGCAGAAGGCGAGACCCAGACACGGGAGACAGATGGTTCGAGTCTCTGATATTTATTCGAATCCAAAGGGTAGGCAAGAGAATGGTCATGGACAGGCAAAAGATCAAAACCAGGTCAGAGTCCAGGAGGTACAGTGTGGCTGGCTGGCTGGCTGTCGGACGGATGGACAGACGGACGGACGGACGGACAGACAGGTCAGGCAGGCGGGTAAAGAGTCCAGACAGGCAAGGGTCAAAACCGGGAGGGCTAGCAAAAACAGAGAGAAGGAAAAAGCAGGAGAATGGAAAAAAACACGCGGGTTGACTTGACAAATAAGACGAACTGGCAACAGACAAGCAGGGAACAGGTAACATCTGGAGGGGGGTGGAGACAATCACATAGACAGGTGAAACAGATCAGGGTGTCAGTGGAATGACTGAACACTCTTTGAGACTCTTGGTTGAGGTAAGTGATTAGGTAGTCAACAGTACTACTGCCAAGAGATGAGCTATATGTGTACTTACCATAGGAGTCCCCTCAAAGCCTACCATTGACTATGTACATACCCAGCGTACATCAGAGCTGCAGGAGTTTTGACCCGCAGGTCTGGGAGAGTGTCCCGCTGTTCTGGGCGTGTCCCGCTGTTCTGGGTGTCTATTGATCTATTGCTCCTGTGTGAAGTGTTGGGGCTGCATTTGAGAGCGATGTCCTTTAGGTACTGGGCAAAGGTGGGCACCGCTGCCTTATATAGGTGGATCTGGTCTGGTCATAAAGGCTGTTCAAGCCCAGGGTGGAGTGGTGAGCCAGGTAATCCTTTGGTTTTGAGGCACAGTCACTGGAAATACTTGTGTTTACCCTTCTGTATGGTAGCAGGGTGGATATAACCACTTGTGTACTGGGGAAAGTAGAAGAAGCTTTTTCTATCTCACCCTTTCCTGCTGTGTTCTCAGGTCGTTTGTGCCTGTATGTATTATTTTGTGGCTGGGTGACCCTAGTTGGTCCTCAGACAGAAGGTCTAGTGCGAGCTGGGTGAACCTAGTTGGTCCTCAGAAAGAAGGTCTAGGGCGAGCTGGGTGAACCTAGTTGGTCCTCAGACAGAAGGTCTAGGGCGAGCTGGGTGAACCTAGTTGGTCCTCAGACAGAAGGTCTAGGGCGAGCTGGGTGTTTGGACACCAAAGTTTAGACACACTGTTTGGGAAGTCTGTGTCTTGTGTATGTCCTCAGCGGGTGTGGGGGGGTTGTCAGGGGGGCTATCAGGGTGGCTTACAGGTGGGGGGGGGGCGGTGAGGTCCCGCTCTTTCCCCCTCCAGCACTCCAGGTCTGTTTAAGGGGGTGTCGTTGTGCTGGACTGTTGTGTGGGTCTGTGCTGACTGGAGTGTAATCACCTGCTGTTCCAGCTCCACATGCCTTACCTCCAGCTGGGTGAATGTATCCCTCATTTCAATGAGGGGGTAGTACTCTGTGCTGGGAGGTTGACTTTCCTCTTGGGGTTGCTCGTCTGTGGGGTTATGTAATGAAGAGGCCTGGTCTGACCTGCTCGGGGTGGGGATATCTTCCTCAAGGGAGAGCTTCTCCTGCTGAGCTAATTTTTTGATTAGGTGAAAGCATTATGCAGAGTGGAACAGGGGAACCCAAGAGCAGACTCAGACGAGGAGACTGGGATGAAGTAACCAATAATGTATTGAAACCCAAGGGGGAGATGGAGCGCAGGTCATGGGAAGCTCAGGCGGGTTGCTGGAAACCAGGTGAGGAGGCTGAGGCTTGAGCGAGAGGGGTGGAGACAGGGTAATCTGGAGGGGAATCTAAGGGAGTAGTAGAGTGCGGAATCCAGGACAGTTTAGCAGGATGACGAGACAGGGGACTGAAGACAGGGACCAGAGTCAGAGCGGACAGAACTGTAGCAGAGAGGAAAACATTTTCAGGCAAGGAAAACAGGCACAACAGGATAACAGGATTTGAATAGTAACAAACAGCTAGAAACAAACTGACTGAACAGAGATTATGATCTGGCAGCGTGGAAGTGGCAGGGCTGAGTATTTGTAGAGGTCTTGATTATGGAACAGGTTGCAGCTGGTGGGGATCTGCTCTGACTCCAGTACACCTGTCTCTGCCCACACACACACACACACACACACACACACACACACACACACACACACACACACACACACACACACACACACACACACACACACACACACACACACACAACACACACACACACACACACACAGCGATAGGGTGAGAGAAGGTCAAGGAGACACAGGATGAGCAGTAGAGGTGTGACCCCCCTCTATGGGCGCCACCTGGGGCCCGATCAGGCTTATCTGGGTGTGAGGTATAGAAATACCATATGAGAGAGGGGTCCAGAAAGTGATGGTGGGGCACGCAGCAGCGCTCGTCAGGCCCGTATCCCTCCCAGTCCACCAGGTACTGCCAGCCATGACCCCAAAGGCGTACGTCCAGAAGTCGCCAGATGGTAGGATAGTCATTGATGAGCCGAGGGGTGGAGGAGCTGCTGCAAGGGGAGACAGGGGACTGGAGCAGACAGGATTAATCAGGGATACATCAGGGATACATGGAAAGTAGGATGGATCCTAAGAGAGGCTGGGAGTTTCAGGCGCACCGCAGAGGGGTTAATGACACGGTCAATTTCAAAGGGACCAATGAATTGGGGGGAAAGTTTATTCGATGCCACCTTCAAGGGCAGGTCCTTTGATGAGAGTCATACCTTTTGACCTGGGGTGTAGACTGGAGCTGATGCAGGAAGGTGAGGGTCCGGTTCATACCAGGGTGACAGGTGAGGTGGGTAGAATGACCACACTGAAGAACATCAGAGCGACCACATTCTGGAACAAACAGAGCACTGATTTCCAGAGAGACGCAGTATGACAGAGACAGTTCTCTCCCAGACATGGGCGAGGAGCTGTCCGTTGAGAGCATTGGCATTGAGGGGTGAATCGAGTGGGTCCAGGCCCAACTGGGTAACGACACCTCGGTCCAGGAAGCTCTCGTCGGTGCCCGAGAGCAGACCGAGGAAAAGCCTGGCTCTGCCACACAAGGTTTCCTTCAAGCAGGGGTCTGGAGGAAGATGGGCAGGCGATTTGGCTCAACAGTATATCCCCCACTTCTGCCGAGCCCCCTCTTTTGCTGGATGCAGGGAACAAGTGGAGACAAAGTGACCAACCAGGCCACAGTATAGGCAGCTCCTAGCATCGATTCGTTGTTGTCTCTCCTCTAGAGAGAGACGGACCCGGCCGAGATGCATGGGTTCAGGATTTGTACGAGTCTGGGGATGGAATGCAGTTGGAGAAGGTAGAGGTCTTGATTATGGAACAGGTTGCAGCTGGTGGGGATCTGCTCTGACTCCAGTAACAGATGTTATGGGACATGGAACCCTACCCTCTCCCTCCGACGCGCACGGAAACGGTTGTTGATGCGGATAGCAAGAGAGATGAGTTCATCAAGTCCATCAAGCTCATCGGCAGGGTAGCCTAGTGGTTAGAGTGTTGGACTAGTAACTGGAAGGTTGCAAGTTCAAACCCCTGAGCTGAAAAGGTACAAATCTGTTGTTCTGCCCCTGAACAGGCAGTTAACCCACTGTTCCTAGGCCGTCATTGAAAATAAGAATTTGTTCTTTAACTGACCTGCCTAGTTAAATAAAGGTAAAATAAAAAATCGCTGGACACCAACTCGTCCTTGAGGGTCTCAGTGAGCACATTCTGGAAGGCTCCCTGAAGGGCCTCCTCATTCCAGGTGCGAAACTCACATGTCATCTCAGCAACACTATTGTGGCCTTGACGGAGGGACAGGAGTCGTTTAGCGGCATCCTTACCGCAGACCGGGTGGTCGAATACTTTCTTCTCTCTTCCATGAATCTGGAGTTGGAGAAGCAAATGGGGGACTGTTTCTCCCACACCGCCGTGGCCCAGGAAAGTGCTGCTCCACGGAGGCAGCCTATCAGAAAGATTGAGAGAGGGACAGAGCAGTGAGGGAGTGGCGGCAGGTCAAAGAGACACAGGATGAACAGTAGAGGGTGTTGCAGGAGCAGATGTGACAGAAGGTCCAGCTGAAACTGTTTGGCCCTGTACCATTACTGTTCCAGACTTATAGAGATTTATGTTAGCTGACTCAGAGTCCTCGTTGTCTAGTATCCTGAGTTTCCACCACTCAGAAACACCCCCCTTAAAAAAATATATAGATTTAGAGTTAGATAAACTTGGATTTTTTTTGTCAGGAACACATACAGGTTGCTACCCTCTACAACATAACCTTCACTATGTCACCAGGACATATACAGGATGCTACCCTCTACAACATAACCTTCACTATTTCACCAGGACATATACAGGATGCTACCCTCTACAACATAACCTTCACTATATCACCAGGAACATATACAGGATGCGACCCTCTACAACATAACCTTCACTATATCACCAGGAACACATACAGGATGCTACCCTCTACAACATAACCTTCACTATGTCACCAGGACACATACAGGATGCTACCCTCTACAACATATTCTTCACTATGTCACCAGGAACATATACAGGATGCTACCCTCTACAACATAACCTTCACTATATCACCAGGACATATACAGGATGCTACCCTCTACAACATAACCTTCACTATATCACCAGGACATATACAGGATGCTACCCTCTACAACATAACCTTCACTATGTCACCAGGAACACATACAGGATGCTACCCTCTACAACATAACCTTCACTATGTCACCAGGAACACATACAGGATGCTACCCTCTACAACATAACCTTCACTATGTCACCAGGAACACATACAGGATGCTACCCTCTACAACATAACCTTCACTATGTCACCAGGAACACATACAGTATGCTACCCTCTACAACATAACCTTCACTATGTCACCAGGAACACATACAGGATGCGACCCTCTACAACATAACCTTCACTATATCACCAGGAACACATACAGGATGCTACCCTCTACAACATAACCTTCACTATGTCACCAGGACACATACAGGATGCTACCCTCTACAACATATTCTTCACTATGTCACCAGGACATATACAGGATGCTACCCTCTACAACACTATGTCACCAGGACATATACAGGATGCTACCATCTACAACACTATGTCACCAGGACATATACAGGATGCTACCCTCTACAACATAACTTTCACTCCAAATCAAAACTCAACACCTACAACCTGATTTTGAACCGAATTACAGAATCACCTAGAAGGCGTATAACTACCAAGATTATTATTCCAAAGCTATACAGGAAATGCTCTGGAAAACAACAGAAACCTGAAAACACCGTCCAACCTGGAACTGAGTGAGTAATGTTTAGTCTGAAGCTATAATTTATTTCCAAAAGCCAAGAATAAAAATACATGACATTACTTTATACGGACTGAATGCTAAGTTAAGGCTGCCAAACTTGATACAACTTTAATTAGCACTGACGTGTCAAGTGAGAGGTGTCAAAGCCCTTTAGCCCAACAATGGCAGGAGGGTCGCACAGTCTACTCCAACCAAATGGAGAGGCCTTAGAAGATGCCTCCCGCTGTTCAGAGGTAATTAAAACACAATACCCTGTGTAAGTAAAGAATGATAAGGCAAGAAAAGATCACAAAATGAAGCTCCTTATGGAAAATCAACAGACACTTTTTGCTGACTATTATAAAAATGGGAACAGCAGCAACCTCCTCTTCCACACAAACCATCCCCTGGCATGGCACTGTGCTATATTAACCAGACCATCCCCTGGCATGGCACTGTGCTATATTAACCAGACCATCCCCTGGCATGGCACTGTGCTATATTAACACACTACCTCTCTGTTAAGAACATGCTGAAAAATGCAGAAGCTCATCTGATCATGACCTGTGGAGATTACATCGTCTCTCTGTACCGGTACAACCTGTATATAGCCTCATTACTAACCAGTGCCCCTGCACATTGACTCTGTACCGGTACCACCTGTATATAGCCTCATTACTAACCAGTGCCCCCTGCACATTGACTCTGTACCGGTACCACCTGTATATAGCCTCATTACTAACCAGTACCCCCTGCACATTGACTCTGTACCGGTACCACCTGTATATAGTCTCATTACTAACCAGTACGCCCTCCACATTGACTCTGTATCGGTACCACCTGTATATAGTCTCATTACTAACCAGTACCCCCTGCACATTGACTCTGTACCGGTACCACCTGTATATAGTCTCATTACTAACCAGTACCCCCTCCACATTGACTCTGTACCGGTACCACCTGTATATAGTCTCATTACTAACCAGTACCCCCTCCACATTGACTCTGTACCGGTACCACCTGTATATAGTCTCATTACTAACCAGTACCCCTCCACATTGACTCTGTACCGGTACCACCTGTATATAGTCTCATTACTAACCAGTACCCCTCCACATTGACTCTGTACCGGTACCACCTGTATATAGTCTCATTACTAACCAGTACCCCCTCCACATTGACTCTGTACGGTACCACCTGTATATAGTCTCATTACTAACCAGTACCCCCTCCACATTGACTCTGTATCGGTACCACCTGTATATAGTCTCATTACTAACCAGTACCCCCTGCACATTGACTCTGTACCGGTACCACCTGTATATAGTCTCATTACTAACCAGTACCCCCTGCACATTGACTCTGTACCGGTACCACCTGTATATAGTCTCATTACTAACCAGTACCCCCTCCACATTGACTCTGTACCGGTACCACCTGTATATAGTCTCATTACTAACCAGTACCCCTGCACATTGACTCTGTACCGGTACCACCTGTATATAGTCTCATTACTAACCAGTACCCCCTGCACATTGACTCTGTACCGGTACCACCTGTATATAGTCTCATTACTAACCAGTACCCCCTGCACATTGACTCTGTACCGGTACCACCTGTATATAGTCTCATTACTAACCAGTACCCCCTCCACATTGACTCTGTATCGGTACCACCTGTATATAGTCTCATTACTAACCAGTACCCCCTGCACATTGACTCTGTACCGGTACCACCTGTATATAGTCTCATTACTAACCAGTACCCCCTGCACATTGACTCTGTACCGGTACCACCTGTATATAGTCTCATTACTAACCAGTACCCCCTGCACATTGACTCTGTACCGGTACCACCTGTATATAGTCTCATTACTAACCAGTACCCCTTCCACATTGACTCTGTACGGTACCACCTGTATATAGTCTCATTACTAACCAGTACCCCCTCCACATTGACTCTGTACCGGTACCACCTGTATATAGTCTCATTACTAACCAGTACCCCCTGCACATTGACTCTGTACCGGTACCACCTGTATATAGTCTCATTACTAACCAGTACCCCCTCCACATTGACTCTGTACTGTATATAGTCTCATTACTAACCAGTACCCCCTCCACATTGACTCTGTACCGGTACCACCTGTATATAGTCTCATTACTAACCAGTACCCCTCCACATTGACTCTGTACCGGTACCACCTGTATATAGTCTCATTACTAACCAGTACCCCCTCACATTGACTCTGTACCGGTACCACCTGTATATAGTCTCATTACTAACCAGTACCCCCTCCACATTGACTCTGTATCGGTACCACCTGTATATAGTCTCATTACTAACCAGTACCCCCTCCACATTGACTCTGTATCGGTACCACCTGTATATAGTCTCATTACTAACCAGTACCCCCTCCACATTGACTCTGTACCGGTACCACCTGTATATAGTCTCATTACTAACCAGTACCCCCTCCACATTGACTCTGTACCGGTACCACCTGTATATAGTCTCATTACTAACCAGTACATTGACTCTGTAGTACCACCTGTATATAGTCTCATTACTAACCAGTACCCCCTGCACATTGACTCTGTACCGGTACCACCTGTATATAGTCTCATTACTAACCAGTACCCCCTGCACATTGACTCTGTATCGGTACCACCTGTATATAGTCTCATTACTAACCAGTACCCCCTCCACATTGACTCTGTACCGGTACCACCTGTATATAGTCTCATTACTAACCGGTACCCCCTCCACATTGACTCTGTATCGGTACCACCTGTATATAGTCTCATTACTAACCGGTACCCCCTCCACATTGACTCTGTACCGGTACCACCTGTATATAGTCTCATTACTAACCAGTACCCCCTCCACATTGACTCTGTATCGGTACCACCTGTATATAGTCTCATTACTAACCAGTACCCCCTGCACATTGACTCTGTACCGGTACCACCTGTATATAGTCTCATTACTAACCAGTACCCCCTGCACATTGACTCTGTACCGGTACCACCTGTATATAGTCTCATTACTAACCAGTACCCCTGCACATTGACTCTGTACCGGTACCACCTGTATATAGTCTCATTACTAACCAGTACCCCCTCCACATTGACTCTGTACCGGTACCACCTGTATATAGTCTCATTACTAACCAGTACCCCCTGCACATTGACTCTGTACCGGTACCACCTGTATATAGTCTCATTACTAACCAGTACCCCCTGCACATTGACTCTGTACCGGTACCACCTGTATATAGTCTCATTACTAACCAGTACCCCCTGCACATTGACTCTGTACCGGTACCACCTGTATATAGTCTCATTACTAACCAGTACCCCCTGCACATTGACTCTGTACCGGTACCACCTGTATATAGTCTCATTACTAACCAGTACCCCCTCCACATTGACTCTGTACCGGTACCACCTGTATATAGTCTCATTACTAACCAGTACCCCCTCCACATTGACTCTGTACCGGTACCACCTGTATATAGTCTCATTACTAACCAGTACCCCCTCCACATTGACTCTGTACCGGTACCACCTGTATATAGTCTCATTACTAACCAGTACCCCCTCCACATTGACTCTGTACCGGTACCACCTGTATATAGTCTCATTACTAACCAGTACCCCCTCCACATTGACTCTGTACCGGTACCACCTGTATATAGTCTCATTACTAACCAGTACCCCCTCCACATTGACTCTGTACTACCACCTGTATATAGTCTCATTACTAACCAGTACCCCCTCCACATTGACTCTGTACCGGTACCACCTGTATATAGTCTCATTACTAACCAGTACCCCCTCCACATTGACTCTGTACCGGTACCACCTGTATATAGTCTCATTACTAACCAGTACCCCCTCCACATTGACTCTGTACCGGTACCACCTGTATATAGTCTCATTACTAACCAGTACCCCCTCCACATTGACTCTGTACCGGTACCACCTGTATATAGTCTCATTACTAACCAGTACCCCCTCCACATTGACTCTGTACCGGTACCACCTGTATATAGTCTCATTACTAACCAGTACCCCCTCCACATTGACTCTGTACCGGTACCACCTGTATATAGTCTCATTACTAACCAGTACCCCCTCCACATTGACTCTGTACCGGTACCACCTGTATATAGTCTCATTACTAACCAGTACCCCCTCCACATTGACTCTGTACCGGTACCACCTGTATATAGTCTCATTACTAACCCCCCTCCACATTGACTCTGTATACCACCTGTATATAGTCTCATTACTAACCAGTACCCCCTCCACATTGACTCTGTACCGGTACCACCTGTATATAGTCTCATTACTAACCAGTACCCCCTCCACATTGACTCTGTACCGGTACCACCTGTATATAGTCTCATTACTAACCAGTACCCCTCCACATTGACTCTGTACCGGTACCACCTGTATATAGTCTCATTACTAACCAGTACCCCCTCCACATTGACTCTGTACCGGTACCACCTGTATATAGTCTCATTACTAACCAGTACCCCCTCCACATTGACTCTGTACCGGTACCACCTGTATATAGTCTCATTACTAACCAGTACCCCCTCCACATTGACTCTGTACCGGTACCACCTGTATATAGTCTCATTACTAACCAGTACCCCTCCACATTGACTCTGTACCGGTACCACCTGTATATAGTCTCATTACTAACCAGTACCCCCTCCACATTGACTCTGTACCGGTACCACCTGTATATAGTCTCATTACTAACCAGTACCCCCTCCACATTGACTCTGTACCGGTACCACCTGTATATAGTCTCATTACTAACCAGTACCCCTCCACATTGACTCTGTACCGGTACCACCTGTATATAGTCTCATTACTAACCAGTACCCCCTCCACATTGACTCTGTACCGGTACCACCTGTATATAGTCTCATTACTAACCAGTACCCCTCCACATTGACTCTGTACCGGTACCACCTGTATATAGTCTCATTACTAACCAGTACCCCCTCCACATTGACTCTGTACCGGTACCACCTGTATATAGTCTCATTACTAACCAGTACCCCCTCCACATTGACTCTGTACCGGTACCACCTGTATATAGTCTCATTACTAACCAGTACCCCCTCCACATTGACTCTGTACCGGTACCACCTGTATATAGTCTCATTACTAACCAGTACCCCCTCCACATTGACTCTGTACCGGTACCACCTGTATATAGTCTCATTACTAACCAGTACCCCCTCCACATTGACTCTGTACCGGTACCACCTGTATATAGTCTCATTACTAACCAGTACCCCTCCACATTGACTCTGTACCGGTACCACCTGTATATAGTCTCATTACTAACCAGTACCCCTCCACATTGACTCTGTACCGGTACCACCTGTATATAGTCTCATTACTAACCAGTACCCCCTCCACATTGACTCTGTACCGGTACCACCTGTATATAGTCTCATTACTAACCAGTACCCCCTCCACATTGACTCTGTACCGGTACCACCTGTATATAGTCTCATTACTAACCAGTACCCCCTCCACATTGACTCTGTACCGGTACCACCTGTATATAGTCTCATTACTAACCAGTACCCCTCCACATTGACTCTGTACCGGTACCACCTGTATATAGTCTCATTACTAACCAGTACCCCTCCACATTGACTCTGTACCGGTACCACCTGTATATAGTCTCATTACTAACCAGTACCCCCTCCACATTGACTCTGTACCGGTACCACCTGTATATAGTCTCATTACTAACCAGTACCCCCTCCACATTGACTCTGTACCGGTACCACCTGTATATAGTCTCATTACTAACCAGTACCCCCTCCACATTGACTCTCCTTTTTACTTTAGTTTATTTAGTAAATATTTTCTTAGGGTTTGTAAGCAATACTTTCACGGGTTAGGCAGGTGACAGAGTTAGGCAGGTGACAGAGTTAGGCAGGTGACAGGGTTAGGCAGATGACAGGGTTAGGGAGGTGACAGGGTTAGGTAGGTGTCAGGGTTAGGGTTAGGCAGGTGACAGGGTTAGGGAGGTGACAGGGTTAGGCAGGTGACAGAGTTAGGCAGGTGACAGGGTTAGGCAGATGACAGGGTTAGGGAGGTGACAGGGTTAGGTAGGTGTCAGGGTTAGGGTTAGGCAGGTGACAGGGTTAGGGAGGTGACAGGGTTAGGCAGGTGACAGGGTTAGGCAGATGACAGGGTTAGGCAGGTGACAGGGTTAGGGTTAGGCACGTGACAGGGTTAGGCAGGTGACAGGGTTAGGCAAATGACAGGGTTAGGCAGGTGACAGGGTTAGGGAGATGACAGGGTTAGGCAGGTGACAGGGTTAGGGAGGTGACAGGGTTAGGGTTAGGCAGGTGACAGGGTTAGGGTTAGGCAGGTGACAGGGTTAGGCAGGTGACAGGGTTAGGGAGGTGACAGGGTTAGGGAGGTGACAGGGTTAGGGTTAGGCAGGTGACAGGGTTAGGCAGGTGACAGGGTTAGGGAGGTGACAGGGTTAGGCAGGTGACAGGGTTAGGGAGGTGACAGGGTTAGGGAGGTGACAGGGTTAGGCAGGTGACAGGGTTAGGGAGGTGACAGGGTTAGGGAGGTGACAGGGTTAGGGAGGTGACAGGGTTAGGCAGGTGACAGGGTTAGGCAGATGACAGGGTTAGGCAGGTGACAGGGTTAGGGAGGTGACAGGGTTAGGTAGGTGTCAGGGTTAGGGTTAGGCAGGTGACAGGGTTAGGGAGGTGACAGGGTTAGGCAGGTGACAGGGTTAGGCAGGTGACAGGGTTAGGGAGGTGACAGGGTTAGGCAGGTGACAGGGTTAGGGAGGTGACAGGGTTAGGGAGGTGACAGGGTTAGGCAGGTGACAGGGTTAGGGAGGTGACAGGGTTAGGGAGGTGACAGGGTTAGGGAGGTGACAGGGTTAGGCAGGTGACAGGGTTAGGCAGATGACAGGGTTAGGCAGGTGACAGGGTTAGGGAGGTGACAGGGTTAGGTAGGTGTCAGGGTTAGGGTTAGGCAGGTGACAGGGTTAGGGAGGTGACAGGGTTAGGGAGGTGACAGGGTTAGGCAGGTGACAGGGTTAGGCAGATGACAGGGTTAGGCAGATGACAGGGTTAGGGTTAGGCAGGTGACAGGGTTAGGGTTAGGCAGGTGACAGGGTTAGGCAGGTGACAGGTTTAGGGTTAGGCAGGTGACAGGGTTAGGCCCTGACAGGGTTAGGGTTAGGCAGGTGACAGGGTTAGGCAGGTGACAGGGTTAGGGTTAGGCAGGTGACAGGGTTAGGGTTAGGCAGGTGACAGGGTTAGGCAGGTGACAGGGTTAGGGTTAGGCAGGTGACAGGGTTAGGCACGTGACAGGGTTAGGCAGGTGACAGGGTTAGGCAAATGACAGGGTTAGGCAGGTGACAGGGTTAGGGAGATGACAGGGTTAGGCAGGTGACAGGGTTAGGCAGGTGACAGGGTTAGGGTTAGGCAGGTGACAGGGTTAGGCAGGTGACAGGGTTAGGGAGGTGACAGGGTTAGGGAGGTGACAGGGTTAGGGTTAGGCAGGTGACAGGGTTAGGGTTAGGCACGTGACAGGGTTAGGCAGGTGACAGGGTTAGGCAAATGACAGGGTTAGGCAGGTGACAGGGTTAGGGAGATGACAGGGTTAGGCAGGTGACAGGGTTAGGGAGGTGACAGGGTTAGGGTTAGGCAGGTGACAGGGTTAGGGTTAGGCAGGTGACAGGGTTAGGCAGGTGACAGGGTTAGGGAGGTGACAGGGTTAGGGAGGTGACAGGGTTAGGGTTAGGCAGGTGACAGGGTTAGGCAGGTGACAGGGTTAGGGAGGTGACAGGGTTAGGCAGGTGACAGGGTTAGGGAGGTGACAGGGTTAGGGAGGTGACAGGGTTAGGCAGGTGACAGGGTTAGGGAGGTGACAGGGTTAGGGAGGTGACAGGGTTAGGGAGGTGACAGGGTTAGGCAGGTGACAGGGTTAGGCAGATGACAGGGTTAGGCAGGTGACAGGGTTAGGGAGGTGACAGGGTTAGGTAGGTGTCAGGGTTAGGGTTAGGCAGGTGACAGGGTTAGGGAGGTGACAGGGTTAGGGAGGTGACAGGGTTAGGGAGGTGACAGGGTTAGGCAGGTGACAGGGTTAGGCAGATGACAGGGTTAGGCAGATGACAGGGTTAGGCAGGTGACAGGGTTAGGGAGGTGACAGGGTTAGGGAGGTGACAGGGTTAGGGAGGTGACAGGGTTAGGCAGGTGACAGGGTTAGGCAGATGACAGGGTTAGGCAGGTGACAGGGTTAGGGAGGTGACAGGGTTAGGTAGGTGTCAGGGTTAGGGTTAGGCAGGTGACAGGGTTAGGGAGGTGACAGGGTTAGGGAGGTGACAGGGTTAGGGAGGTGACAGGGTTAGGCAGGTGACAGGGTTAGGCAGATGACAGGGTTAGGCAGATGACAGGGTTAGGCAGGTGACAGGGTTAGGGAGATGACAGGGTTAGGCAGGTGACAGGGTTAGGGAGATGACAGGGTTAGGGAGGTGACAGGGTTAGGGAGGTGACAGGGTTAGGTAGGTGACAGGGTTAGGCAGGTGACAGGGTTAGGGAGGTGACAGGGTTAGGTAGGTGACAGGGTTAGGCAGGTGACAGGGTTAGGCAGATGACAGGGTTAGGCAGATGACAGGGTTAGGCAGGTGACAGGGTTAGGGAGATGACAGGGTTAGGCAGGTGACAGGGTTAGGCAGGTGACAGGGTTAGGGAGGTGACAGGGTTAGGGTTAGGCAGGTGACAGGGTTAGGGTTAGGCAGGTGACAGGGTTAGGCAGGTGACAGGGTTAGGGAGGTGACAGGGTTAGGGAGGTGACAGGGTTAGGGTTAGGCAGGTGACAGGGTTAGGCAGGTGACAGGGTTAGGGAGGTGACAGGGTTAGGCAGGTGACAGGGTTAGGGAGGTGACAGGGTTAGGGAGGTGACAGGGTTAGGCAGGTGACAGGGTTAGGGAGGTGACAGGGTTAGGGAGGTGACAGGGTTAGGAGGTGACAGGGTTAGGCAGGTGACAGGGTTAGGCAGATGACAGGGTTAGGCAGGTGACAGGGTTAGGGAGGTGACAGGGTTAGGTAGGTGTCAGGGTTAGGGTTAGGCAGGTGACAGGGTTAGGGAGGTGACAGGGTTAGGCAGGTGACAGGGTTAGGCAGGTGACAGGGTTAGGGAGGTGACAGGGTTAGGCAGGTGACAGGGTTAGGGAGGTGACAGGGTTAGGGAGGTGACAGGGTTAGGCAGGTGACAGGGTTAGGGAGGTGACAGGGTTAGGGAGGTGACAGGGTTAGGGAGGTGACAGGGTTAGGCAGGTGACAGGGTTAGGCAGATGACAGGGTTAGGCAGGTGACAGGGTTAGGGAGGTGACAGGGTTAGGTAGGTGTCAGGGTTAGGGTTAGGCAGGTGACAGGGTTAGGGAGGTGACAGGGTTAGGGAGGTGACAGGGTTAGGCAGGTGACAGGGTTAGGCAGATGACAGGGTTAGGCAGATGACAGGGTTAGGGTTAGGCAGGTGACAGGGTTAGGGTTAGGCAGGTGACAGGGTTAGGCAGGTGACAGGTTTAGGGTTAGGCAGGTGACAGGGTTAGGCAGGTGACAGGGTTAGGGTTAGGCAGGTGACAGGGTTAGGCAGGTGACAGGGTTAGGGTTAGGCAGGTGACAGGGTTAGGGTTAGGCAGGTGACAGGGTTAGGCAGGTGACAGGGTTAGGGTTAGGCAGGTGACAGGGTTAGGCACGTGACAGGGTTAGGCAGGTGACAGGGTTAGGCAAATGACAGGGTTAGGCAGGTGACAGGGTTAGGGAGATGACAGGGTTAGGCAGGTGACAGGGTTAGGCAGGTGACAGGGTTAGGGAGGTGACAGGGTTAGGGAGGTGACAGGGTTAGGGTTAGGCAGGTGACAGGGTTAGGGTTAGGCACGTGACAGGGTTAGGCAGGTGACAGGGTTAGGCAAATGACAGGGTTAGGCAGGTGACAGGGTTAGGGAGATGACAGGGTTAGGCAGGTGACAGGGTTAGGGAGGTGACAGGGTTAGGGTTAGGCAGGTGACAGGGTTAGGGTTAGGCAGGTGACAGGGTTAGGCAGGTGACAGGGTTAGGGAGGTGACAGGGTTAGGGAGGTGACAGGGTTAGGGTTAGGCAGGTGACAGGGTTAGGCTGACAGGGTTAGGGAGGTGACAGGGTTAGGCAGGTGACAGGGTTAGGGAGGTGACAGGGTTAGGGAGGTGACAGGGTTAGGCAGGTGACAGGGTTAGGGAGGTGACAGGGTTAGGGAGGTGACAGGGTTAGGGAGGTGACAGGGTTAGGCAGGTGACAGGGTTAGGCAGATGACAGGGTTAGGCAGGTGACAGGGTTAGGAGGTGACAGGGTTAGGTAGGTGTCAGGGTTAGGGTTAGGCAGGTGACAGGGTTAGGAGGTGACAGGGTTAGGGAGGTGACAGGGTTAGGGAGGTGACAGGGTTAGGCAGGTGACAGGGTTAGGCAGATGACAGGGTTAGGCAGATGACAGGGTTAGGCAGGTGACAGGGTTAGGGAGGTGACAGGGTTAGGGAGGTGACAGGGTTAGGGAGGTGACAGGGTTAGGCAGGTGACAGGGTTAGGCAGATGACAGGGTTAGGCAGGTGACAGGGTTAGGGAGGTGACAGGGTTAGGGTTAGGCAGGTGACAGGGTTAGGGTTAGGCAGGTGACAGGGTTAGGCAGGTGACAGGGTTAGGGAGGTGACAGGGTTAGGGAGGTGACAGGGTTAGGGTTAGGCAGGTGACAGGGTTAGGCAGGTGACAGGGTTAGGGAGGTGACAGGGTTAGGCAGGTGACAGGGTTAGGAGGTGACAGGGTTAGGGAGGTGACAGGGTTAGGCAGGTGACAGGGTTAGGGAGGTGACAGGGTTAGGGAGGTGACAGGGTTAGGGAGGTGACAGGGTTAGGCAGGTGACAGGGTTAGGCAGATGACAGGGTTAGGCAGGTGACAGGGTTAGGGAGGTGACAGGGTTAGGTAGGTGTCAGGGTTAGGGTTAGGCAGGTGACAGGGTTAGGGAGGTGACAGGGTTAGGCAGGTGACAGGGTTAGGCAGGTGACAGGGTTAGGGAGGTGACAGGGTTAGGCAGGTGACAGGGTTAGGGAGGTGACAGGGTTAGGGAGGTGACAGGGTTAGGCAGGTGACAGGGTTAGGAGGTGACAGGGTTAGGGAGGTGACAGGGTTAGGGAGGTGACAGGGTTAGGCAGGTGACAGGGTTAGGCAGATGACAGGGTTAGGCAGGTGACAGGGTTAGGGAGGTGACAGGGTTAGGTAGGTGTCAGGGTTAGGGTTAGGCAGGTGACAGGGTTAGGGAGGTGACAGGGTTAGGGAGGTGACAGGGTTAGGCAGATGACAGGGTTAGGGTTAGGCAGGTGACAGGGTTAGGGTTAGGCAGGTGACAGGGTTAGGCAGGTGACAGGTTTAGGGTTAGGCAGGTGACAGGGTTAGGCAGGTGACAGGGTTAGGGTTAGGCAGGTGACAGGGTTAGGCAGGTGACAGGGTTAGGGTTAGGCAGGTGACAGGGTTAGGGTTAGGCAGGTGACAGGGTTAGGCAGGTGACAGGGTTAGGGTTAGGCAGGTGACAGGGTTAGGCACGTGACAGGGTTAGGCAGGTGACAGGGTTAGGCAAATGACAGGGTTAGGCAGGTGACAGGGTTAGGGAGATGACAGGGTTAGGCAGGTGACAGGGTTAGGCAGGTGACAGGGTTAGGGTTAGGCAGGTGACAGGGTTAGGCAGGTGACAGGGTTAGGGAGGTGACAGGGTTAGGAGGTGACAGGGTTAGGGTTAGGCAGGTGACAGGGTTAGGGTTAGGCACGTGACAGGGTTAGGCAGGTGACAGGGTTAGGCAAATGACAGGGTTAGGCAGGTGACAGGGTTAGGGAGATGACAGGGTTAGGCAGGTGACAGGGTTAGGGAGGTGACAGGGTTAGGGTTAGGCAGGTGACAGGGTTAGGGTTAGGCAGGTGACAGGGTTAGGCAGGTGACAGGGTTAGGGAGGTGACAGGGTTAGGGAGGTGACAGGGTTAGGGTTAGGCAGGTGACAGGGTTAGGGGTGACAGGGTTAGGGAGGTGACAGGGTTAGGCAGGTGACAGGGTTAGGGAGGTGACAGGGTTAGGGAGGTGACAGGGTTAGGCAGGTGACAGGGTTAGGGAGGTGACAGGGTTAGGGAGGTGACAGGGTTAGGGAGGTGACAGGGTTAGGCAGGTGACAGGGTTAGGCAGATGACAGGGTTAGGCAGGTGACAGGGTTAGGGAGGTGACAGGGTTAGGTAGGTGTCAGGGTTAGGGTTAGGCAGGTGACAGGGTTAGGGAGGTGACAGGGTTAGGGAGGTGACAGGGTTAGGGAGGTGACAGGGTTAGGCAGGTGACAGGGTTAGGCAGATGACAGGGTTAGGCAGATGACAGGGTTAGGCAGGTGACAGGGTTAGGGAGGTGACAGGGTTAGGGAGGTGACAGGGTTAGGGAGGTGACAGGGTTAGGCAGGTGACAGGGTTAGGCAGATGACAGGGTTAGGCAGGTGACAGGGTTAGGGAGGTGACAGGGTTAGGTAGGTGTCAGGGTTAGGGTTAGGCAGGTGACAGGGTTAGGGAGGTGACAGGGTTAGGGAGGTGACAGGGTTAGGGAGGTGACAGGGTTAGGCAGGTGACAGGGTTAGGCAGATGACAGGGTTAGGCAGATGACAGGGTTAGGCAGGTGACAGGGTTAGGGAGATGACAGGGTTAGGCAGGTGACAGGGTTAGGGAGATGACAGGGTTAGGGAGGTGACAGGGTTAGGGAGGTGACAGGGTTAGGTAGGTGACAGGGTTAGGCAGGTGACAGGGTTAGGGAGGTGACAGGGTTAGGTAGGTGACAGGGTTAGGCAGGTGACAGGGTTAGGCAGATGACAGGGTTAGGCAGATGACAGGGTTAGGCAGGTGACAGGGTTAGGGAGATGACAGGGTTAGGCAGGTGACAGGGTTAGGCAGGTGACAGGGTTAGGGAGGTGACAGGGTTAGGGTTAGGCAGGTGACAGGGTTAGGGTTAGGCAGGTGACAGGGTTAGGCAGGTGACAGGGTTAGGGAGGTGACAGGGTTAGGGAGGTGACAGGGTTAGGGTTAGGCAGGTGACAGGGTTAGGCAGGTGACAGGGTTAGGGAGGTGACAGGGTTAGGCAGGTGACAGGGTTAGGGAGGTGACAGGGTTAGGGGAGGTGACAGGGTTAGGCAGGTGACAGGGTTAGGGAGGTGACAGGGTTAGGGAGGTGACAGGGTTAGGGAGGTGACAGGGTTAGGCAGGTGACAGGGTTAGGCAGATGACAGGGTTAGGCAGGTGACAGGGTTAGGGAGGTGACAGGGTTAGGTAGGTGTCAGGGTTAGGGTTAGGCAGGTGACAGGGTTAGGGAGGTGACAGGGTTAGGGAGGTGACAGGGTTAGGCAGGTGACAGGGTTAGGCAGATGACAGGGTTAGGCAGATGACAGGGTTAGGCAGGTGACAGGGTTAGGGAGGTGACAGGGTTAGGGAGGTGACAGGGTTAGGGAGGTGACAGGGTTAGGCAGGTGACAGGGTTAGGCAGATGACAGGGTTAGGCAGGTGACAGGGTTAGGTAGGTGTCAGGGTTAGGGTTAGGCAGGTGACAGGGTTAGGGAGGTGACAGGGTTAGGGAGGTGACAGGGTTAGGGAGGTGACAGGGTTAGGCAGGTGACAGGGTTAGGCAGATGACAGGGTTAGGCAGATGACAGGGTTAGGCAGGTGACAGGGTTAGGGAGATGACAGGGTTAGGCAGATGACAGGGTTAGGCAGGTGACAGGGTTAGGGAGATGACAGGGTTAGGGAGGTGACAGGGTTAGGGAGGTGACAGGGTTAGGTAGGTGACAGGGTTAGGCAGGTGACAGGGTTAGGGAGGTGACAGGGTTAGGTAGGTGACAGGGTTAGGCAGGTGACAGGGTTAGGCAGATGACAGGGTTAGGCAGATGACAGGGTTAGGCAGGTGACAGGGTTAGGGAGATGACAGGGTTAGGCAGGTGACAGGGTTAGGCAGGTGACAGGGTTAGGGAGGTGACAGGGTTAGGGTTAGGCAGGTGACAGGGTTAGGGAGGTGACAGGGTTAGGCAGGTGACAGGGTTAGGCAGGTGACAGGGTTAGGGAGGTGACAGGGTTAGGGAGGTGACAGGGTTAGGGAGGTGACAGGGTTAGGCAGGTGACAGGGTTAGGCAGGTGACAGGGTTAGGGAGATGACAGGGTTAGGGAGGTGACAGGGTTAGGGAGATGACAGGGTTAGGCAGATGACAGGGTTAGGGAGATGACAGGGTTAGGCAGGTGACATGGTTAGGGAGATGACAGGGTTAGGTAGGTGACAGGGTTAGGCAGGTGACAGGGTTAGGCAGATGACAGGGTTAGGGAGATGACAGGGTTAGGGAGGTGAGAGGGTTAGGGAGGTGACAGGGTTAGGGTTAGGCAGGTGACAGGGTTAGGGTTAGGCACGTGACAGGGTTAGGGAGATGACAGGGTTAGGGAGGTGAGAGGGTTAGGGAGGTGACAGGGTTAGGGTTAGGCAGGTGACAGGGTTAGGGTTAGGCACGTGACAGGGTTAGGCAGGTGACAGGGTTAGGCAAATGACAGGGTTAGGGAGATGACAGGGTTAGGCAGGTGACAGGGTTAGGGAGGTGACAGGGTTAGGGTTAGGCAGGTGACAGGGTTAGGGTTAGGCAGGTGACAGGGTTAGGCAGGTGACAGGGTTAGGGAGGTGACAGGGTTAGGGAGGTGACAGGGTTAGGGTTAGGCAGGTGACAGGGTTAGGCAGGTGACAGGGTTAGGGAGGTGACAGGGTTAGGCAGGTGACAGGGTTAGGGAGGTGACAGGGTTAGGGAGGTGACAGGGTTAGGCAGGTGACAGGGTTAGGGAGGTGACAGGGTTAGGGAGGTGACAGGGTTAGGCAGGTGACAGGGTTAGGCAGATGACAGGGTTAGGCAGGTGACAGGGTTAGGGAGGTGACAGGGTTAGGTAGGTGACAGGGTTAGGGTTAGGCAGGTGACAGGGTTAGGGAGGTGACAGGGTTAGGGAGGTGACAGGGTTAGGGAGGTGACAGGGTTAGGCAGGTGACAGGGTTAGGCAGATGACAGGGTTAGGCAGATGACAGGGTTAGGCAGGTGACAGGGTTAGGGAGATGACAGGGTTAGGCAGATGACAGGGTTAGGCAGGTGACAGGGTTAGGGAGATGACAGGGTTAGGGAGGTGACAGGGTTAGGGAGGTGACAGGGTTAGGTAGGTGACAGGGTTAGGCAGGTGACAGGGTTAGGGAGGTGACAGGGTTAGGTAGGTGACAGGGTTAGGCAGGTGACAGGGTTAGGCAGATGACAGGGTTAGGCAGATGACAGGGTTAGGCAGGTGACAGGGTTAGGGAGATGACAGGGTTAGGCAGGTGACAGGGTTAGGCAGGTGACAGGGTTAGGGAGGTGACAGGGTTAGGGTTAGGCAGGTGACAGGGTTAGGGAGGTGACAGGGTTAGGCAGGTGACAGGGTTAGGGAGGTGACAGGGTTAGGGAGGTGACAGGGTTAGGGAGGTGACAGGGTTAGGCAGGTGACAGGGTTAGGCAGGTGACAGGGTTAGGGAGGTGACAGGGTTAGGGAGGTGACAGGGTTAGGGAGATGACAGGGTTAGGCAGATGACAGGGTTAGGGAGATGACAGGGTTAGGCAGGTGACATGGTTAGGGAGATGACAGGGTTAGGTAGGTGACAGGGTTAGGCAGGTGACAGGGTTAGGCAGATGACAGGGTTAGGCAGGTGACAGAGTTAGGCAGAATTCATGATAGGGTCTAGAGAGGTGTTGATACTGTGTTGTCATGCGTCTATGAGTGATTGATGTGTCTCTCCTTTAATTTGGTTACTATGGTTACTGTGGTTGTAGGGAAGGTGGGACGATAGCCAAGACTCACTCAGACAAGCAGTCTCTCTCTCTCTCTCTCTCTCTCTCTCTCTCCCTCTCTCTCTCTCTCTCTCTCTCTCTCTCTCTCTCTCTCTCTCTATTTCTCTCTATTTCTCTCTAATTCTCAGCCTGCCTCTCCTCTCTTGTGGTAACAGCCCTGTGGTAATAGCCCTGTGGTAATAGCCCTGTGGTAATAGCCCTGTGGTAATAGCACTGTGGTAATAGCCCTGTGGTAACAACACTGTGGTAACAACCCTGTGGTAACAACACTGTGGTAACAACACTGTGGTAACAACACTGTGGTAACAACCCTGTGGTAACAGCCCTGTGGTAACAACACTGGACTGGAGATCCAGAGATTAGAATGTAATTACACACTATTTCTGTTTCATGTCACCTTCAGAAAGAGTGAGAAACACAAATTATGTGTGTGTGTGTGTGTGTGTGAATGTGTTTGTGTGTGTGTGTGTGTGTGTGTGTGTGTGTGTGTGTGTGTGTGTGTAGATACAGCATGTTATTAACAACACTTTGCATTTAAACCTGCAACCCCCCAAATAATCTTGTCCTTCCTGAAATTGGAATGTTTTGACTGGAGATTACTGTGCCAAGCTCTCATTGGCTGTTTGTCACCATAGTAACATGTGGAATACTCTTTGGCAAACTCCCTTAGCGACAGACATTAGGCTAATCCTCCCTCATTGAAAGGTAAAGTCAGCAAAACAGAGATTCTCTCTGGCAAGACTATCCTCCAGCAACGTGTTGTGTGTGTGTGTGTGTGTGTGTGTGTGTGTGTGTGTGTGTGTGTGTGTGTGTGTGTGTGTGTGTGTGTGTGTGTGTGTGTGTGGTGCGGATGGATGCCTACATATATAAATTAATTGTGTTCGTGTGCATACGATGGCGTGTGTGTGTGTTTGTGTGTGTACTGTAGTATCCCGTGATCATGTGTAGGACTTAGTATAGAATTCTGTAGTATATTGTATACTATTATAGTGAATACTACAGTATTATCCACAACAACAAAAAACACTATAGTAAAAAATACAGAAATGTCTGCAAAAAACACTTAAAAAAAAATAATAGTAAATATTACAGTATTAATTTGCATACACCCTGCTCATTCCCCTCCCCCATATTCCAATTGGTGCCAACCGTAACTGAGAAACATGCGAAGTATAGACCATATATTGTGTTCCTTACAGGTTATAGAAAAGAGCAGAAGCTCTGATCTATCTGTTCTGCTTCCAGTCCTACCTACCCTACCTACCTACCTACCTACCTACCTACGTTACCTACCATACCTACCTACGTACCTACCTACTGTACCTACCTACTGTACCTACCTCCCTACCTACCTACTTTACCCACCCTACCTGCACCTACCTGCCTGCCTGCCTGCCTGCCTACCTGCCTGCCCACCTGCCTGCCCACCTGCACCCCACCTGCACCTGCTGTACCTGCCATACATACCTACCTGCCTGCCTGCCTACCTGCCTGCCCCACCTGCCTACCTACTGTACCTACCTACCTACCCACGTTACCCACCATACCCACCATACCCACCTACCTACCTACCTACTGTACCTACCTCCCACCCACCTACTGTACCCACCTACCTACCTACCCACCTACCTACCCACCTACCTACCCACCTACTGTACCCACCTCCCACCCACCCACTGTACCCACCTACCCACCCACCCACCCACCCACCTACCCACCCACTGCCTACCCACCCACCTACCCACTGTACCCACCTACTGTAACTACCTCCCTACCTACCTACTGTACCTACCTACCCACCTACCTCCCACCCACCTACCCACCCACCTACCCACCTACCTACCCACCTACCTACCCACCTACCTACCCAGCCACTGCACCTACCATACATACCCACCTACCCACCCACTGTACCCACCTACCCACTGCACCCACCACCCACTGCACCCACCATACCCACCTACCCACCTGCCCAGCCACTGCACCTACCATACCCACCTACCCACTGCACCCACCTGCCCACCCACCTACCTACCCACCCACCCACCTGCCCACCTGCCCACCCACCCACCCACCCACCTGCCCACCTACCCACCTGCCTACCTACCCACCTGCCTGCCTACCTACCTACCTGCCTGCCTGCCTGTACCTACCTGCCCACCCACCTACCTGCCTACCTACCTACCTACCTACCTACAGGTTATGGAATAAAAGCTATTTTAGTATTTCTCTGGTAGGTTTCGTCAAGGAAATACTGCAGTATACTACAGTCTGCAAAAACACTACAGTAATTACCATACTATATACTAATCTAGATGGGAAGAGGGAGAGGGAGAGAGAGAGAGAGGGAAAGAGTGGGAGAGAGAGAGAGAGAGGGAGAGAGAGAGAGGGAGAGAGGGAAAGAGTGGGAGGAGAGAGAGGGAGAGAGAGAGAGAGAGAGAGAGAGAGAGAGAGAGAGAGAGAGAGAGAGAGGGAGAGAGGGAAAGAGTGGGAGAGAGAGAGAGGGAGAGAGGGAGAGGGAGAGAGGGAAAGAGTGGGAGGGAGAAACTTAAGGAAATATTTGACTATGTACCGACACAGTGAGCATAGCCTTGCTATTGAGAAAGATTGCCGTAGGCAGACTTGGCTCTCAAGAGAAGACAGGCTATGTGCACACTGCCCAAATAATGCTCAGTGGAAACTGAGCTGTACTTCCGAACCTATTTTCCAAATGTATGACCATATTAGATCCACAAAAAAAAAGTAAAACAAACCCAATTTGAATAAACTCCCATATCTACTGTGTGAAATACTGGACCACAGTGTGCCATCCTCGCAGAAAGATTCGTGACCTGATGCCACACAGTGAAGAACAAACGCCATTGTAAATACAACCCACAGTTATGTTTATTCATTTTCCCTTTTGTACTTTAACTATTTGCACATCATTACATCACTGTATATAGACATAATATGACATTTGAAATGTCTGTGAGTGTTTTGGAACTAGTGTGTTTACTGTACATTTTGATTGTTTATTTCACTTTTGTTTATTATCTACTTCACTTGCTTTGGCAACATAAACATATGTTTTCCCATGCCAATAAAGCCCTTTGAATTGAATTGAAATTGAATTAAATGGGGGAGAGAAGGACGTGAGAGAGAGAGAGAGAGAGAGTGAGAGAGGAGAGAGAGAGAGAGAGAGAGAGAGTGAGAGGGATAGAGAGAGGGAGAGAGAGAGAGGGAGAGGGATTGAGAGGGAGGGAGTGAGAGAGTGAGAGAGGAGGCGAGAGAGAGAGAGGAGAGAGAGAGAGGAGGAGGCGAGAGAGAGGAGAGAGAGAAAGGAGGCGAGAGAGAGAGAGAGAGAGAGAGAGAGAGAGAGAGAGAGAGAGAGAGAGGAGAGAGAGAGGAGGAGGCGAAAGAGACAGAGATATGTGGGTTCCACATATACAGGATCAAAAGCTTTCAGGGGATTTTATATGGCTGGTGGGGGTGTGGTGGTAGAGAGGGGTTGAGGGGAGGGCAGCTAACAGATGTGAACACAGAAAAACAAAAACAATTCATCCTACTGTAGGCCTACGTCCTCACAACACACACACACACACACACACACACACACACACACACACACACACACACACACACACACACACACACACACACACACACACACACACACACACACACACACACACACGCGCGATGTGAGGACAGGTTATTCGTAGGCCTACGTAATCACAACACACACACACGCACGCACACACACACACACACGATGTGAGGACAGGTTATTCGAGCTGATCCTATATTCAAATTATCCATCCCATTCCTGAAATAATCATATTCCTGGAGTCGTGTGTTGATTTTCAAAAATGTTTTATTTACTCTGTCACGCCTTGACCTTAGTTATCTTTTGTTTTCTTTATTATTTTGGATAGGTCAGGGTGTAACGAGTGTGGGATGTGTGTTTTTGACTTGTCTAGGTTTTTTTGTATATCTATTGGTTATTTTCTCATTGTCTAGGTAAATTGTAGGTTTATGGTGGCCTGAATGGGTTCCCAATCAGAGGCAGCTGTTTATCGTTGTCTCTGATTGGGGATCCTATTTAGGTTGCCATTTTTCCATTTTGGTTTTGTGGGTTATTGTCTATGTGTAGTTGCATGTCGGCACTCGGTTTAGCATAGCGTCACGGTCGTTTGTTTAAGTGTTCTTCGTTTATTAAAGAAGAATGTATTCGGTGCCTTGGTCTCCTGATTATGACGAATGTGACATCCACACAAAAAAAATATAGCTTTATCTCTCTCTTCAAAATCCATATCTGTACATCATCATTTTCCAGATGAAATCCAAGTTTTGTGTAAATTCTGCCACTATTTGTTGACCGGAGCAGCTCAGAAATTGGATAAACTGATTTGTTGGAAAGGTGGCATCTGTATATACCGTATAGTGGGCTATTTGGAAACGGGATTTCAATACCGTTGAAACAATTCATTAGACATTTTTCAATACGTTTGAATATTTGTAGCTACTTTTTAAAATGAATACCCGGAGTCAACTTGTGCAATGTGTTCGGAAATAAATCAGAACACGATCTGATTTATCTTATGAAGCTTAAGTACTTCCCGAGAACTGTTGAGGCAGTGACGTGCCTGTAAATCGCCCAGCAGGAGAAAGCAGGAGCAGGTGAGTACAGCAGTGTATTGACAAGGGTCGAAATGAGTCTGTTGCCGAGCAGAAATTACAATAACAAGTATTTTAGATCGCAGCAAGATATTTCTTATGTGTTTTTATCTTTTTCTTTTTCCTGCGTGGAAAAATACTGAATTTTGCATCAACAAGACCACTACATTTAATTTGTTACGTAAGTAAGCGGCTGAATTAATAAGGTGACACGGCATCATATTGTTTTAGCTTTCTGCCGTGTTTGAGAAGTCAAAGTCCTTCGGATTAGTTATTGGTACAGCTGCACCTGCTATCTTGATTTTCTTGTGTTTATTCTACCCTCTCTGTTCTCAGCCCGTCTGCTCTTCCCAGCTCTTCTCCAAGAAGAGCAAGGACGCCTGTTTCCCTAGTGACTCCAGATCCCACACAGCGTGTGCACATGCTGCTCCAGAGCCAGTACTGTTCTTTCTTCAGACAAGCGTGCTTTAAAACGTTGTTTATTTGCACAATGTCTCTTGTTCACATTCGCTTGTAAATGCCAAAAACTCACCAAAAGAAAATGACATTTAGCGATTATATGTAGGAGATGTAAGTCACACTGATTAGGTACTCCTGCTAAATTACAAAAATGTAAAAATATGCATAACCTTATGAGCTGGACTGCCTGTCTTTGCAATGTATTCATTTTTGTTTGTGCTCGTTAGCATTTTTAGCTAGCAGCCTCCATGGAAGTTCGTTATTACTTGTGCTAAATTTGTTAGCATTCTGGCAATAGACGCACATTTGGGCTTTTTTTTTGTGTGTGTTTTTTGTTGTTGTCACAGTCCGTTTACTGAGCCGTTAATACTGTAAATCCCTGGGTGAGAGAAGGATGGGAAAAAATTCTGCATTGTTGGTAAGCGTTTCACGGTAAAGTCTCCATGGAGACTGCTAGCTATAATGTCACCAATACAGCAGGCGGATGTGATTTGTTGATTCTGATTAAGGGGTAGAGGAATTGTACCCACGACGCAGAATTGTCCTCGTTTTACTAAAACAGTGGGGATTTTTGTTGATTTCTGGTACCCACGAGCAGAGTAATACAAGCCCACGGACACACACACGGACTAACCTTTGTGAACAGCCAACCCCTGAGACCCGTGGTGACATTTAGTTGGTAGGTGTCAGTTGATTGCTGGATCCATTTTCTCTCCTACTATGATCTGTCTTTTCCACTGTACCTCTTCATAATGGTGGAACCACAACAACACAATACCTACCGCCTGTTGCCATTAGACTGACTGTCAGTTATCCTGGCCTATTGAGTCCATTCTCAATCCTACCTGGGTCTCTAACCAGATAGAAAGACATACTGCACCTGGGCCTATTGAGTCCATTCTCAATCCTACCTGGGTCTCTAACCAGACAGAAAGATATACTGCACCTGGGCCTATTGAGTCCATTCTCAATCCTACCTGGGTCTCTAACCAGACAGAAAGATATACTGCACCTGGGCCTATTGAGTCATTTTCCAAGACATCCGTGAGATAATATATCCAACGGAAATACTATGAGCTTGATAGACAGATGGAAAGATAGAAGAAGGGGGAAGATGCGAGGAGTCAGTAACATAGAACCCAGGAATGTGTAATTAGTAGAGGGGCGATGAGAGGGATAGAGAGGGAGAGAGAGAGAGGGATAGAGAGAGAGAGGGATAGAGAGAGAGGGATAGAGAGAGAGAGAGAGGAGAGAGGGATAGAGAGAGAGGGAGAGAGGGATAGAGAGAGAGGGATAGAGGGATAGAGGGAGAGAGAGAGAGGGATAGAGAGAGAGGGATAGAGAGAGGGATAGAGAGAGAGGGTGAGAGATAGAGAGAGGGATAGAGAGAGAGGGTAGAGAGGGATAGAGAGAGGGATAGAGAGAGAGGGATAGAGAGAGAGGGATAGAGAGAGGGATAGAGAGAGAGGGAGAGAGGGATAGAGAGAGGGATAGAGAGGGATAGAGAGAGAGGGAGAGAGGGATAGAGAGAGAGAGGGAGAGAGAGGGATAGAGAGGGATAGAGAGAGAGAGGGAGAGAGAGGGATAGAGATGGATAGAGAGAGAGGGATAGAGAGAGTGATAGAGAGAGGTATAGAGAGAGAGAGGGATAGAGAGAGAGAGGGATAGAGAGAGAGGGAGAGAGAGAGGTATAGAGAGAGAGAGGGAGAGGGAGAGAGAGGGATAGAGAGAGAGGGATAGAGAGAGAGGGATAGAGAGAGGGAGAGAGAGAGAGGGAGAGGGATTAAGAGGGATAGAGAGAGAGGGAGAGGGATAGAGAGAGAGGGAGAGGGATATAGAGAGAGGGATAGAGAGAGAGGGATAGAGAGAGAGGGAAAGAGAGAGAGGGATAGAGAGAGAGGGATAGAGAGAGAGGGAAAGAGAGAGAGGGATAGAGAGAGAGGGATAGAGAGAGGGAAAGAGAGAGAGGGAAAGAGAGGGATAGAGAGAGGGGATATAGAGAGAGGGATATAGAGAGAGGGATATAGAGAGAGGGAGAGATCTTTATCAAAGAATGAATGTTCAGAGTGTTCTTTTTGGGTTATTTATCATGATCCACTCTGTCTCAAGCCAGCACTGCTAAATGCACACACAGATTGTGGTTTGTATATGTGCTTGTGCATGTGTGCTTGTGTGTGTGTTAAGCTGTTAAACAGGTTGTTTACTCTAGGGCTGCAACACATTGATGGGTCTCCTTTTTAAACAGATCAGTCAGGCTTTGGAGAAAGGAGAGAGGAAAGGAGAGAGGAGAGGAGAGCGAGAGCGAGAGAGGGGAGGAGAGGAGAGAGGGAAGGAGAGAGGAGAGAGAGGAGAGGAGAGAGGAGAGGAGAGAGATAGAGGAGGAGAGCGAGAAATTAAGAGAGAGACAACGAGAGAACGGCAGGGAGGGAGAGAGGAGAGAGAGCCATAGAGGGAGAGAGAGAGAGAGGTGGAGGGAGAGAGAGAGGGAGAGAGAGAGATATATCAAAGGGATATCAAGAGAGAGGGAGAGAGAGAGCGAAAGAGAGAGGGAGAGAGGAGAGAGAGCGATAGAGGGAGAGAGAGAGAGAGAGGTGGAGGGAGGAGAGAGAGAGAGAGAGATCAAGAGGGATATCAAGAGAGAGGGAGAGCGAAAGAGAGAGGGAGAGAGGAGAGAGAGCGATAGATGGAGAGAGAGAGGGGAGGAGAGTGAGAGAGGGGAGGAGAGAGAGCGATAGAGGGAGAGAGAGAGAGAGAGAGACGAGAGAGGGAAGGAGAGTGAGAAATTAAGAGAGGGACAACGAGAGAGCGGCAGGGAGAGAGATAGAAGGAAAGAGAGAGAGAGAGAGAGAGAGAGAGAAAAGATGAGATACTGTCACTAAAGCATCTGTAAATAGTCACTAAATTATCAGTAAATAGTCGCTACAGCATAGGTGAATAGTTGCTTTAGTTATATCCCAGTTTAGCTATTTACTTATGGGCCTGACTACTGTGAAGGACCTGCCTACTGTGAAGGACCAAATCTCCTGTAATTAGAATGACATAAATAGATAAATAAACAATTGGATGAATGAGCTGTAGTCAATGAACAACATTCTTCCATAGGTATTCCTCTTTTCCAGATGGGAGAGGGCAGGGTGCAGTGGGATGGCTATTGCATCGTTGTCCTGGCCATAGAGAGGTTTTTATTCTCTATTTTGGTTAGGCCAGGGTGTGACTAGGGTGGGCATTCTAGTTTCTTTATTTCTATGTTGGTGTGGTTCCCAATCAGAGGCAGCTGTCTATCGTTGTCTCTGATTGGGGATCATATATAAGTTGTCCTTTTTCATTTGGGTTTTGTGGGTAGTTGTTTTCTGTTTAGTGTCTGCACCTGACAGGACTGTTTCGGTTTTCCCTCTTTGTCATTTTGTTTGAGTGTTTTGAGTATTACATTTATCGGAGGCTGATTGGAACATATCCCAGTCCGCTTGATCAAAGCAATTTTGAAGCATCGATTCCGATTGGTCAGACCAGCGTTGAATGGTTCTAGTCACTGGTACATCCTGTTTGAATTTCTGCCTATAGGACGGTAGGAGCAAGACGGCATTGTGGTCGGATTTGCCGAAGGGAGGGCATAGGTTGAGTGTATTACCCCTGCAAGTTATAGTAGCATAGGTTGAGTGTATTACCCCTGCAAGTTATAGTAGCATAGGTTGAGTGTATTACCCCTGCAAGTTATAGTAGCATAGGTTGAGTGTATTACCCCTGCAAGTTATAGTAGCATAGGTTGAGTGTATTACCCCTGCAAGTTATAGTAGCATAGGTTGAGTGTATTACCCCTGCAAGTTATAGTAGCATAGGTTGAGTGTATTACCCCTGCAAGTTATAGTAGCATAGGTTGAGTGTATTACCCTGCAAGTTATAGTAGCATAGGTTGAGTGTATTACCCCTGCAAGTTATAGTAGCATAGGTTGAGTGTATTACCCCTGCGAGTTATAGTAGCATAGGTTGAGTGTATTACCCCTGCGAGTTATAGTAGCATAGGTTGAGTGTATTACCCCTGCGAGTTATAGTAGCATAGGTTGAGTGTATTACCCCTGCAAGTTATAGTAGCATAGGTTGAGTTTATTACCCCTGCAAGTTATAGTAGCATAGGTTGAGTGTATTACCCCTGCAAGTTATAGTAGCATAGGTTGAGTGTATTACCCCTGCAAGTTATAGTAGCATAGGTTGAGTGCATTACCCCTGCAAGTTATAGTAGCATAGGTTGAGTGTATTACCCCTGCAAGTTATAGTAGCATAGGTTGAGTGTATTACCCCTGCGAGTTATAGTAGCATAGGTTGAGTGTATTACCCCTGCGAGTTATAGTAGCATAGGTTGAGTGTATTACCCCTGCGCGTTATAGTAGCATAGGTTGAGTGTATTACCCCTGCAAGTTATAGTAGCATAGGTTGAGTGTATTACCCCTGCAAGTTATAGTAGCATAGGTTGAGTGTATTACCCCTGCGAGTTATAGTAGCATAGGTTGAGTGTATTACCCCTGCGAGTTATAGTAGCATAGGTTGAGTGTATTACCCCTGCGAGTTATAGTAGCATAGGTTGAGTGTATTACCCCTGCAAGTTATAGTAGCATAGGTTGAGTGTATTACCCCTGCAAGTTATAGTAGCATAGGTTGAGTGTATTACCCCTGCAAGTTATAGTAGCATAGGTTGAGTGTATTACCCCTGCAAGTTATAGTAGCATAGGTTGAGTGTATTACCCTGCAAGTTATAGTAGCATAGGTTGAGTGTATTACCCCTGCAAGTTATAGTAGCATAGGTTGAGTGTATTACCCCTGCAAGTTATAGTAGCATAGGTTGAGTGTATTACCCCTGCAAGTTATAGTAGCATAGGTTGAGTGTATTACCCCTGCAAGTTATAGTAGCATAGGTTGAGTGTATTACCCCTGCAAGTTATAGTAGCATAGGTTGAGTGTATTACCCCTGCGAGTTAGAGTAGCATAGGTTGAGTGTATTACCCTGCGAGTTAGAGTAGCATAGGTTGAGTGTATTACCCTGCAAGTTATAGTAGCATAGGTTGAGTGTATTACCCCTGCAAGTTATAGTAGCATAGGTTGAGTGTATTACCCCTGCAAGTTATAGTAGCATAGGTTGATGTATTAGCCCCTGCATTATAGTAGCATAGGTTGAGTGTATTACCCCTGCAAGTTATAGTAGCATAGGTTGAGTGTATTACCGCTGCGAGTTATAGTAGCATAGGTTGAGTGTATTACCCCTGCGAGTTATAGTAGCATAGGTTGAGTGTATTACCCCTGCGAGTTATAGTAGCATAGGTTGAGTGTATTACCCGTGCAAGTTATAGTAGCATTGGTTGAGTGTATTACCCCTGCGAGTTATAGTAGCATAGGTTGAGTGTATTACCCCTGCAAGTTATAGTAGCATAGGTTGAGTGTATTACCCCTGCAAGTTATAGTAGCATAGGTTGAGTGTATTACCCCTGCAAGTTATAGTAGCATAGGTTGAGTGTATTACCCCTGCGAGTTAGAGTAGCATAGGTTGAGTGTATTACCCCTGCAAGTTATAGTAGCATAGGTTGAGTGTATTACCCCTGCGAGTTAGAGTAGCATAGGTTGAGTGTATTACCCCTGCGAGTTAGAGTAGCATAGGTTGAGTGTATTACCCCTGCGAGTTAGAGTAGCATAGGTTGAGTGTATTACCCCTGCGAGTTATAGTAGCATAGGTTGAGTGTATTACCCCTGCAAGTTATAGTAGCATAGGTTGAGTGTATTACCCCTGGAAGTTATAGTAGCATAGGTTGAGTGTATTACCCCTGCAAGTTATAGTAGCATAGGTTGAGTGTATTACCGCTGCGAGTTATAGTAGCATAGGTTGAGTGTATTACCCCTGCGAGTTATAGTAGCATAGGTTGAGTGTATTACCCCTGCGAGTTATAGTAGCATAGGTTGAGTGTATTACCCCTGCAAGTTATAGTAGCATAGGTTGAGAGTGTATTACCCCTGCAAGTTATAGTAGCATTGGTTGAGTGTATTACCCCTGCGAGTTATAGTAGCATAGGTTGAGTGTATTACCCTGCAAGTTATAGTAGCATAGGTTGAGTGTATTACCCTGCAAGTTATAGTAGCATAGGTTGAGTGTATTACCCTGCAAGTTATAGTAGCATAGGTTGAGTGTATTACCCCTGGTATGAGTTATAGTAGCATGGTTGAGTGTATTACCCCTGTGAGTTATAGTAGCATAGGTTGAGTGTATTACCCCTGCGAGTTATAGTAGCATAGGTTGAGTGTATTACCCCTGCGAGTTATAGTAGCATAGGTTGAGTGTATTACCCCTGCAAGTTATAGTAGCATAGGTTGAGTGTATTACCCCTGTGAGTTATAGTAGCATAGGTTGAGTGTATTACCCCTGCGAGTTATAGTAGCATAGGTTGAGTGTATTACCCCTGTGAGTTATAGTAGCATAGGTTGAGTGTATTACCCCTGTGAGTTATAGTAGCATAGGTTGAGTGTATTACCCCTGCGAGTTATAGTAGCATAGGTTGAGTGTATTACCCCTGCAAGTTATAGTAGCATAGGTTGAGTGTATTACCCCTGCAAGTTATAGTAGCATAGGTTGAGTGTATTACCCCTGCAAGTTATAGTAGCATAGGTTGAGTGTATTACCCCTGTGAGTTATAGTAGCATAGGTTGAGTGTATTACCCCTGTGAGTTATAGTAGCATAGGTTGAGTGTATTACCCCTGCGAGTTAGAGTAGCATAGGTTGAGTGTATTACCCCTGCAAGTTATAGTAGCATAGGTTGAGTGTATTACCCCTGCAAGTTATAGTACCATAGGTTGAGTGTATTACCCCTGCGAGTTATAGTAGCATAGGTTGAGTGTATTACCCCTGCAAGTTATAGTAGCATAGGTTGAGTGTATTACCCCTGTGAGTTATAGTAGCATAGGTTGAGTGTATTACCCCTGCAAGTTATAGTAGCATAGGTTGAGTGTATTACCCCTGCAAGTTATAGTAGCATAGGTTGAGTGTATTACCCCTGCGAGTTATAGTAGCATAGGTTGAGTGTATTACCCCTGTGAGTTATAGTAGCATAGGTTGAGTGTATTACCCTGCCTAACTCAGAGTTATAGTAGCATAGGTTGAGTGTATTACCCCTGCTCAGAGTTATAGTAGCATAGGTTGAGTGTATTACCCTGCAAGTTATAGTAGCATAGGTTGAGTGTATTACCCTGTGAGTTATAGTAGCATAGGTTGAGTGTATTACCCCTAACTCAGTTATAGTAGCATAGGTTGAGTGTATTACCCTGTGAGTTATAGTAGCATAGGTTGAGTGTATTACCCCTGTGAGTTATAGTAGCATAGGTTGAGTGTATTACCCCTGCAAGTTATAGTAGCATAGGTTGAGTGTATTACCCCTGCAAGTTATAGTAGCATAGGTTGAGTGTATTACCCCTGCAAGTTATAGTAGCATAGGTTGAGTGTATTACCCCTGCAAGTTATAGTAGCATAGGTTGAGTGTATTACCCCTGCGAGTTATAGTAGCATAGGTTGAGTGTATTACCCCTGTGAGTTATAGTAGCATAGGTTGAGTGTATTACCCCTGCGAGTTAGAGTAGCATAGGTTGAGTGTATTACCCCTGCAAGTTATAGTAGCATAGGTTGAGTGTATTACCCCTGCAAGTTATAGTAGCATAGGTTGAGTGTATTACCCCTGCAAGTTATAGTAGCATAGGTTGAGTGTATTACCCCTGCGAGTTATAGTAGCATAGGTTGAGTGTATTACCCCTGTGCAAGTTATAGTAGCATAGGTTGAGTGTATTACCCCTGTGCGTATAATAATAAATATAATATGCTGATAGATTTTAGGTATCCTGGTTCTCAAATTTTCTTTGTTAAAATCCCCAGCTACAATAATATCAAATCAAATCAAATCACATTTATTTATATAGCCCTTCGTACATCAGCTGATATCTCAAAGTGCTGTACAGAAACCCAAGCCTAAAACCCCAAACAGCAAGCAATGCAGGTGTAGAAGCACGGTGGCTAGGAAAAACTCCCTAGAAAGGCCAAAACCTAGGAAGAAACCTAGAGAGGAACCTGGCTATGTGGGGTGGCCAGTCCTCTTCTGGCTGTGCCGGGTGGAGATTATAACAGAACATGGCCAAGATGTTCAAATGTTCATAAATGACCAGCATGGTCGAATAATAATAAGGCAGAACAGTTGAAACTAGAGCAGCCTGCTGGCCTGCTCGCCTCCCTACCACTGAGGAAGTACAGTTCCCGCTCAGCCCAGTCAAAACTGTTCGCTGCTCTGGCCCCCCAATGGTGGAACAAACTCCCTCACTCAGAGAGGCGCCAGGACAGCGAGTCAATCACCTTCCAGGAGGCACCTGAAAGACCCACCTCTTTAAGGAATACCTAGGATAGGATAAAGTAATCCTTCTCCCCCCTTAAAAGACCTAGATGCACTATTGTAAAGTGGCTGTTCCACTGGATGTCATAAGGTGAAAGCACCAATTTGTAAGTCGCTCTGGATAAGAGCGTCTGCTAAATGACTTAAATGTAAATGTAAATGTAGCAGCACAGTATATGGTTTCCAGTTTACATAGAGTCCAGTGAAGTTCCTTAATGGCCGTCTTGGTGTCTGCTTGAGGGGGAATGTACACAGCTGTGGCGATAACTGGCGAGAATTCTCTTGGCAGGTCATTTGGCCGGCATTTGATTGTAAAGAATTCTAGGTCGGGTGAGCAGAAGGACTTGAGTTCCTGTATGTTGTCATGATTACACCATGAGTCGTTAATCATGAAGCACACACCCCCGCCTTTCCTCTTCCCAGAGAGGTGTTTATCTCTGTCGGCGCGATGCATGGAGAAGATCGGTGGCTGAACCGATTCCGACAACATATTCTAAGAGAGCCATGTGAGGAGGCAGAGACATAAGGATCATTTATTTTGGTATTGTCCATATGTAGCTCGTTTTTGGTCACAGGTCCAGGAATGGCTGAAGAATTGCAACATTTGCCTAGAACTAACGCTACAGACAGCAATACTGGGTGATTTGAAAAGCCATAGTCAATCAATCAATAATATAATAATTATTTTAGCAAAAATGTTTTTTAAAATTGACAATCTGTAGAAGCTATGAGAATAGGAAGGTTCAATTATTTTGTGAAGCATCACAGCACAGTTAAAAAATATATATACATTTAACATTTAAGTCATTTAGCAGACGCTCTTATCCAGAGCGACTTACAAATTGGTGCATTCACCTTATGACCTCCAGTGGAACAGTAGTGCATCTAAATCTTTTCAGGGGGAGGGGGGGTGAGAGGGATTACTTTATCCTATCCTAGGTATTCCTTAAAGAGGTGGGGTTTCAGGTGTCTCCGGAAGGTGGTGATTGACTCCGCTGTCCTGGCGTCGTGAGGGAGTTTGTTCCACCATTGGGGGGCCATATATGGCAAATAGAAATCTGAAATGAATGGAGCTGAAGGGTGGGACTAATAACAAGATAAACTATGTAAAACATACGGAGATCTGTAAAATGTATATAGGTTCGGAACTTTTGTGAAATAGCACAGTTACAAATAGAAATCAAACTGGATGGACATCAGAAATAGAGGAAGGACTAAGAACAAACAAGAGAGAACTATTGTAAAGTAGACTGTGTCTGTAGAGTGTGTATAAGATGTATGGATTGAAGGTAGAAGCAGAAGTGTTTATTAGTTTACTCCAATTGGGGGATCGGCGGTAGGGTTTGCAGGGAATAATAATAAAGGTATATTCTTTAAAAAAGTATGTATGTCTATATAGGTATGTGTATGTATATATGTGTATATGTATGTCTATATAGGTATGTGTATATAGGTATGTGTGTATATAGGTATGTGTATATAGGTATGTCTATATAGGTATGTCTATATAGGTATGTGTAATAGGTATGTGTATATAGGTATGTCTATCCCTAACTCAGGTATGTGTATATAGGTATGTCTATATAGGTATGTCTATATAGGTATGTATATATAGGTATGTGTATATAGGTATGTCTATATAGGTATGTCTATATAGGTATGTCTATATAGGTATGTCTATGTAGGTATGTGTATATAGGTATGTCTATATAGGTATGTGTATATAGGTATGTCTATATAGGTATGTCTATATAGGTATGTGTATATAGGTATGTCTATATAGGTATGTCTATATAGGTATGTCTATATAGGTATGTGTATATAGGTATGTCTATATAGGTATGTCTATATAGGTATGTCTATATAGGTATGTCTATATAGGTATGTGTATATAGGTATGTCTATATAGGTATGTGTATGTATATATGTGTATATGTATGTCTATATAGGTATGTGTATGTGTATATGTGTATATGTATGTCTATATAGGTATGTGTATGTATATATGTGTATATGTATATCTATATAGGTATGTGTATGTATATATGTGTATATGTATATCTATATAGGTATGTGTATGTATATATGTGTATATGTATGCATGCGTGTATGTATATATATATTTACCAAAAGAATATGGGGGATTGGAAATGATGCAGACAATTACATTGGAAGCAATATTCTTTCCACAATATTAAGCTGATCCACCCCTTAAATAAAATATTTAAAAAAGTGAGGCATGTTTCCATGAAACAGAGAATGTTGCAATCTCTGATGTCTCTCAGAAAGGCAACCGTTGCTCGAATTTCGTCTACCTTGTTGTCAAGAGACTGGACATTTGAGAGGCTGTATGACTCGGAGAGGCGGTGGAGACGATGTGCCCATTGAGACCCAATCCCTAACTCAGAGAGCCTCTTCAACCTCAGGAGGCTGAAGAAATTTGGCTTGTTACCCCACAACCCTGAATAACTTTTACAGATGTACAATCGAGAGTATCCTGTCAGGCTGAATCATGGAAACTGCACCTTCCTCAACCGCAAGGTTCTCCAGAGTGTTGTGCGGTCTGCTCAAGGCATCACAGGGGTCTAACTACCTGCCCTCCAGGACACCTACAGCACCTGTCACAGGATGGCCAAAAAGATCATCAAGGACATCAACCACCCGAGCCACCGCCTGTTCACACCTTCCAGAAGGCAAGGTCAGTACAGGTGCATCAAAGCTGGGACCGAGAGACTGAGGAACAGCTTCTATCTCAAGGCCATCAGACTGCTATACAGCAATCCCTAACTCAGAGAGGCTGCTGCCTACATTGAGACCCAATCCCTAACTCAGAGAGGCTGCTGCCTACATTGAGACCCAATCCCTAACTCAGAGAGGCTGCTGCCTACATTGAGACCCAATCCCTAACTCAGAGAGGCTGCTGCCTACATTGAGATCCAATCCCTAACTCAGAGAGGCTGCTGCCTACATTGAGACCCAATCCCTAACTCAGAGAGGCTGCTGCCTACATTGAGACCCAATCCCTAACTCAGAGAGGCTGCTGCCTACATTGAGACCCAATCCCTAACTCAGAGAGGCTGCTGCCTACATTGAGACCCAATCCCTAACTCAGAGAGGCTGCTGCCTACATTGAGACCAATCCCTAACTCAGAGAGGCCAATCCCTAACTCAGAGAGGCTGCTGCCTACATTGAGACCCAATCCCTAACTCAGAGAGGCTGCTGCCTACATTGAGACCCAATCCCTAACTCAGAGAGGCTGCTGCCTACATTGAGACCCAATCCCTAACTCAGAGAGGCTGCTGCCTACATTGAGACCCAATCCCTAACTCAGAGAGGCTGCTGCCTACATTGAGACCCAATCCCTAACTCAGAGAGGCTGCTGCCTACATTGAGACCCAATCCCTAACTCAGAGAGGCTGCTGCCTACATTGAGACCCAATCCCTAACTCAGAGAGGCTGCTGCCTACATTGAGACCCAATCCCTAACTCAGAGAGGCTGCTGCCTACATTGAGACCCAATCCCTAACTCAGAGAGGCTGCTGCCTACATTGAGACCCAATCCCTAACTCAGAGAGGCTGCTGCCTACATTGAGACCCAATCCCTAACTCAGAGAGGCTGCTGCCTACATTGAGACCCAATCCCTAACTCCCTAAGAGAGGCTGCTGCCTACATTGAGACCCAATCCCTAACTCAGAGAGGCTGACTGAGAGGCCTACATTGAGACCCAATCCCTAACTCAGAGAGGCTGCTGCCTACATTGAGAACCAATCCCTAACTCAGAGAGGCTGCTGCCTTGAGACCCATTGAGACCCAATCCCTAACTCAGAGAGGCTGCTGCCTACATTGAGAACCAATCCCTAACTCAGAGGCTGCTGCCTAGGCTGCTGCCTACATTGAGACCCAATCCCTAACTCAGAGAGGCTGCTGCCTACATTGAGACCCAATCCCTAACTCAGAGAGGCTGCTGCCTACATTGAGACCCAATCCCTAACTCAGAGAGGCTGCTGCCTACATTGAGACCCAATCCCTAACTCAGAGAGGCTGCTGCCTACATTGAGACCCAATCCCTAACTCAGAGAGGCTGCTGCCTACATTGAGACCCAATCCCTAACTCAGAGAGGCTGCTGCCTACATTGAGACCCAATCCCTAACTCAGAGAGGCTGCTGCCTACATTGAGACCCAATCCCTAACTCAGAGAGGCTGCTGCCTACATTGAGACCCAATCCCTAACTCAGAGAGGCTGCTGCCTACATTGAGAACCAATCCCTAACTCAGAGAGGCTGCTGCCTACATTGAGACCCAATCCCTAACTCAGAGAGGCTGCTGCCTACATTGAGACCCAATCCCTAACTCAGAGAGGCTGCTGCCTACATTGAGACCCAATCCCTAACTCAGAGAGGCTGCTGCCTACATTGAGAACCAATCCCTAACTCAGAGAGGCTGCTGCCTACATTGAGACCCAATCCCTAACTCAGAGAGGCTGCTGCCTACATTGAGAACCAATCCCTAACTCAGAGAGGCTGCTGCCTACATTGAGACCCAATCCCTAACTCAGAGAGGCTGCTGCCTACATTGAGACCCAATCCCTAACTCAGAGAGGCTGCTGCCTACATTGAGACCCAATCCCTAACTCAGAGAGGCTGCTGCCTACATTGAGACCCAATCCCTAACTCAGAGAGGCTGCTGCCTACATTGAGACCCAATCCCTAACTCAGAGAGGCTGCTGCCTACATTGAGACCCAATCCCTAACTCAGAGAGGCTGCTGCCTACATTGAGACCCAATCCCTAACTCAGAGAGGCTGCTGCCTACATTGAGACCCAATCCCTAACTCAGAGAGGCTGCTGCCTACATTGAGACCCAATCCCTAACTCAGAGAGGCTGCTGCCTACATTGAGACCCAATCCCTAACTCAGAGAGGCTGCTGCCTAGATCCATTGAGACCCAATCCCTAACTCAGAGAGGCTGCTGCCTACATTGAGACCCAATCCCTAACTCAGAGAGGCTGCTGCCTACATTGAGACCCAATCCCTAACTCAGAGAGGCTGCTGCCTACATTGAGAGCCAATCCCTAACTCAGAGAGGCTGCTGCCTACATTGAGATCCAATCACTAACTCAGAGAGGCTGCTGCCTACATTGAGATCCAATCCCTAACTCAGAGAGGCTGCTGCCTACATTGAGATCCAATCACTAACTCAGAGAGGCTGCTGCCTACATTGAGAACCAATCCCTAACTCAGAGAGGCTGCTGCCTACATTGAGAGCCCAATCCCTAACTCAGAGAGGCTGCTGCCTACATTGAGACCCAATCCCTAACTCAGAGAGGCCAATCCCTAACTCAGAGAGGCTGCTGCCTACATTGAGAACCAATCCCTAACTCAGAGAGGCTGCTGCCTACATTGAGAACCAATCCCTAACTCAGAGAGGCTGCTGCCTACATTGAGACCAATCCCTAACTCAGAGAGGCTGCTGCCAATCCCTAACTCAGAGAGGCTGCTGCCTACATTGAGAACCAATCCCTAACTCAGAGAGGCTGCTGCCTACATTGAGAACCAATCCCTAACTCAGAGAGGCTGCTGCCTACATTGAGACCCAATCCCTAACTCAGAGAGGCTGCTGCCTACATTGAGAGGCTGCTGCCAATCCCCTAACTCAGAGAGGCTGCTGCCTACATTGAGACCCAATCACTAACTCAGAGAGGCTGCTGCCTACATTGAGACCCAATCCCTAACTCAGAGAGGCTGCTGAGACTGCTGAGAGGCTGCTGCCTACATTGAGACCCAATCCCTAACTCAGAGAGGCTGCTGCCTACATTGAGACCCAATCCCTAACTCAGAGAGGCTGCTGCCTACATTGAGACCCAATCCCTAACTCAGAGAGGCTGCTGCCTACATTGAGAACCAATCCCTAACTCAGAGAGGCTGCTGCCTACATTGAGAACCAATCCCTAACTCAGAGAGGCTGCTGCCTACATTGAGAGCCAATCCCTAACTCAGAGAGGCTGCTGCCTACATTGAGAACCAATCCCTAACTCAGAGAGGCTGCTGCCTACATTGAGAGCCAATCCCTAACTCAGAGAGGCTGCTGCCTACATTGAGAACCAATCCCTAACTCAGAGAGGCTGCTGCCTACATTGAGAGCCAATCCCTAACTCAGAGAGGCTGCTGCCTACATTGAGAACCAATCCCTAACTCAGAGAGGCTGCTGCCTACATTGAGAACCAATCCCTAACTCAGAGAGGCTGCTGCCTATTAACTCAGAGATTGAGAACCAATCCCTAACTCAGAGAGGCTGCTGCCTACATTGAGAACCAATCCCTAACTCAGAGAGGCTGCTGCCTACATTGAGAACCAATCCCTAACTCAGAGAGGCTGCTGCCTACATTGAGAGCCAATCCCTAACTCAGAGAGGCTGCTGCCTACATTGAGAACCAATCCCTAACTCAGAGAGGCTGCTGCCTACATTGAGAGCCAATCCCTAACTCAGAGAGGCTGCTGCCTACATTGAGACCCAATCCCTAACTCAGAGAGGCTGCTGCCTACATTGAGAGCCAATCCCTAACTCAGAGAGGCTGCTGCCTACATTGAGAACCAATCCCTAACTCAGAGAGGCTGCTGCCTACATTGAGAGCCAATCCCTAACTCAGAGAGGCTGCTGCCTACATTGAGAACCAATCCCTAACTCAGAGAGGCTGCTGCCTACATTGAGAACCAATCCCTAACTCAGAGAGGCTGCTGCCTACATTGAGAACCAATCCCTAACTCAGAGAGGCTGCTGCCTACATTGAGAACCAATCCCTAACTCAGAGAGGCTGCTGCCTACATTGAGAACCAATCCCTAACTCAGAGAGGCTGCTGCCTACATTGAGACCCAATCCCTAACTCAGAGAGGCTGCTGCCTACATTGAGAACCAATCCCTAACTCAGAGAGGCTGCTGCCTACATTGAGACCCAATCCCTAACTCAGAGAGGCTGCTGCCTACATTGAGACCCAATCCCTAACTCAGAGAGGCTGCTGCCTACATTGAGAACCAATCCCTAACTCAGAGAGGCTGCTGAGAACCAATCCCTAACATTGAGAGCCAATCCCTAACTCAGAGAGGCTGCTGCCTACATTGAGAACCAATCCCTAACTCAGAGAGGCTGCTGCCTACATTGAGAACCAATCCCTAACTCAGAGAGGCTGCTGCCTACATTGAGACCCAATCCCTAACTCAGAGAGGCTGCTGCCTACATTGAGAACCAATCACAAGCCACTTTCTGCAAGGCTGTAATGGCTGCAAATGGAGGATTCTTTGACGAAAAGCAAAGTTTGAAGGGAAAAATATTATTTAAATTAAAAATCATTATTTACAGTATAACTTTGTCAACGTCTTGACTATATTTCTTATTCATTTTGCAAATCATTTCATGTATGTTTTCATGGAAAACAAGGACATTTATAAGTGACCCTAAGCTTTTGAACGGTAGTGTGTATATACACATTATACTGTATATATATATATATATATCTCCCTGCTGTATATACATTATACTGTATATATTCAGTGCCTTGCGAAAGTATTCGGCCCCCTTGAACTTTGCGACCTTTTGCCACATTTCAGGCTTCAAACATAAAGATATAAAACTGTATTTTTTTGTGAAGAATCAACAACAAGTGGGACACAATCATGAAGTGGAACGACATTTATTGGATATTTCAAACTTTTTTAACAAATCAAAAACTGAAAAATTGGGCGTGCACAATTATTCAGCCCCCTTTACTTTCAGTGCAGCAAACTCTCTCCAGAAGTTCAGTGAGGATCTCTGAATGATCCAATGTTGACCGAAATGTGGCAAAAGGTCGCAAAGTTCAAGGGGGCCGAATACTTTCGCAAGGCACTGTATATATACAGTATAATGTATATATCTCCCCACTGTATATACATTATACTGTATATACAAACATATGTCACTCTATGTGCACAATATATATATATATATATATACATACAGTGGGGATAACAAATATTTGATACCCTGACAATTTTGCAGGTTTTCCTACTTACAAAGCATGTAGAGGTCTGTAATTTTTTTTATCATAGGTACACTTCAACTGTGAGAAACGGAATCTAAAACAAAAATTCAGAAAATTACATTGTATGATTTTAAAGTAATTAATTTGCATTTTATTGCATGACATAATTATTTGATCACTTACCAACCAGTTAGAATTCCGGCTCTCACAGACCTGTTCGTTTTTCTTTAAGAAGCCCTCCTGTTCTCCACACATTGCCTGTGTTAACTGTACCTGTTTGAAGTCGTTACCTGTATAAAAGACACCTGTCCACACACTCAATCAAACAGACTCCAACCTCTCCACAATGGCCAAGACCAGAGAGCTGTGAAAGGACATCAGGGATAAAATTGTAGACCTGCACAAGTCTGGGATGGGCTACATGACAATAGGCAAGCAGCTTGGTGAGAAGGCAACAACTGTTGGCACAATTATTAGAAAATGGAAGAAGTTCAAGATGAAGGTCAATCACCCTCAGTCTGAGGCTCCATGCAAGATCTCACCTTGTGGGGCATCAATGATCATGAGGAAGGTGAGGGATCGGCCCAGAACTACACGGCAGGACCTGGTCAATGACCTGAAGAGAGCTGGGACCACAGTCTCAAAGAAAACCATTAGTAACACACAAGCCGCCATGGATTAAAATCGTGCAGCGCACGCAAGGTCCCCCTGCTCAAGCCAGTGCATGTCCAGGCCCGTCTGAAGTTTGCCAATGACCATCTGGATGATCCAGGGGAGGAATGGGATAAGGTCATGTGGTCTGATGAGACAAAAATGTAGCTTTTTGGTCTAAACTCCACTCGCCGTGTTTGGAGGAAGAAGAAGGATGAGTACAACCCCAAGAACACCATCACAACTGTGAAGCATGGAGGTGGAAACATCATTCTTTGGAGATGCTTTTCTGCAAAGGGGACAGGATGACTGCACCGTATTGAGGGGAGGATGGATGGGGCCATGTATCGCGAGATCTTGGCCAGTAACCTCCTTCCCTCAGTAAGAGCAATGAAGATGGGTCGTGGCTGGGTCTTCCAGCATGACAACGACCCAAAACACACAGCCAGGGCAACTAAGGAGTGGCTCTGTAAGAAGCATCTCAAGGTCCTGGAGTTGCCCAGCCAGTCTCCAGACCTGAACCCAATAGAAAATCTTTGGAGGGAGCTGAAAATCCGTATTGCCCAGTGACAGCCCCGAAACCTGAAGAATCTGGAGGTCTGTATGGAGGAGTGGGCCAAAATCCCTGCTGCAGTGTGTGCAAACCTGGTCAAGAACTACAGGAAACGTATGATTTCTGTAATTGCAAACAAAGGTTTTTGTACCAAATATTAAGTTCTGCTTTTCTGATGTATCAAATACTTATGTCATGCAATAAAATGCTAATTAATTACTTAAAAATCATACAATGTGATTTTCTGGATTTTTGTTTTAGATTCCGTCTCTCACAGTTGAAGTGTACCTATGATAAAAATGACAGACCTCTACATGCTTTGTAAGTAGGAAAACCTGCAAAATCAGCAGTGTATCAAATACTTGTTCTCCCCACTGTATGTATATATATATATATATATATATATATATACACTATACTGTATATACAAAAATATGTGGACACCCCTTCAAATGAATGGAATCGGCCATGTTGACCGGTGTATTTAATTGAACACACAGCCATGCAATCTCCAAAGACAAACATTGGCAGTAGAATGGTCTTACTGAAGAGCTCAGTGATACCATGCCATCTCTCCAACAAGTCAGTTTATCAAATTTCTGTCCTGCTAGAGCTGCTCTGGTCAACAGATGTTACTGTCAAGTGGAAACGAGTAGGAGCAACAACGGTTCAGCCGCAAAGTGGTAGGCCACACAAGCTCAAAGAAGGAGACTGCCGAGTCCTGAAGCGCATAAAAATCATCTGTCCTCGGCGACACTCACTACCGAGTTCCATACTGCCTCTGCCTCTGGTAGCAACATCAGCACAAGAACTGTTCGTCGGGAGCTTCATGAAATGGGTTTCCTTGGCTGAGCATCTGCACACAAGCCTAAGATCACCATGCGCAATGCCAAGCGTTGGCTGGTGTGGTGTAAATTTGCCGCGATTGTACTCTGGAGCAGTGGAAACGCGTTCTCTGGAGTGATGAATCTCGCGTCACCATCTGGCAGTCCAACGGGCGAATCTGGGTTTGGCGGATGCCAGGAGAATGCTATCTGCCCCAATGCATAGTGCCAACTGTAAAGTTTGGTAGAGGAGAAATAATGGTCAGGGGCTGTTTTCCATGGTTCGGTCTGGCCCTTAAGTTCCAGTGAAGGGAAATCTTAACTCTACATCATACAATGACATTCGAGACGATTCTGTGCTTCCAACTTGGTGGCAACAGTTTGGGAAAGGCCCTTTCCTGTTTTAGCATGACAATGCCCCCCATGCACAAAGCGAGGTCCATACAGACATTTTTTGTCTTTGGGTCTCAAAGAATTTGATTGGCCTGCACAGAGCTCTGACCTCAACCCCATGGAACACCTTTGGGATGCATTGGAACGCCGACTGTGAGCCTTATCACCCAACATCAGGTCCTGACCTCACTAATGCTCGTGGCTGAATGTAAGCAAGTCCCCGCAGCGATCTTCCAACATCTAGTAGAAAGCCTTTCCAGAAGAGTGGAGGCTATTATAGCAGCAAAGCGGGGACCAATTCCATATTAGCCCATCATTTTAGTTTAAGATGTTCGACGAGCTGGTGTCCACATACTTTTGGTAATGTAGTGGAGTGTATGTTCCCTTGTAGCAGCTAGCTGACCTAAGTTTTCGATGCCTCCACCTGGAAAATCAGGTCATCTGGAGATGCGTCATTTTCAGCAGCGGACAGCGCTGTATGTGAAGCTAGCCACAATAAAGACTAGCCACAATAAAGATTAGCCACAATAAAGATTAGCCACAATAAAGATTAGCCACAATAAAGATTAGCCACAATAGTGGACTTTGCAGTTCGCCTTCAAAATAAGCTTCACGCATTGAAATGGACACAAATAGAGGAAACATGCCATTTTTTGCACTAGATAATGCTTAACAAGTTTGAAATGTTGTTATAAAAAATCAAACAGAAGACAATAATTAGTAAATTTGACAAACAAGGACAAATCAGTTGAAATTGCTCTGTGTAGGTATTAGACTTCATAACAGAATGTGGATCAATGAAATGGACTATCATCCTGTTCAGTCACACCCACAGAACACAACCGTGAAGAGTATACACATATTACCGCCATAGCTCTTATTGCAGAGCTTTGTGGGACATTTAAAAAAAAAAATGTTACCTTTATTTAACTAGGTAAGTCAGTGAAGAACAAATTCTCATTTTACAATGACGGCCTAGGAACAGTGGGTTAACTGCCTTGTTCAGGGGCAGAACGACAGATTTGTACCTTGTCAGTTCGGGGGTTTGCACTTGCAACTTTCCGGTTACTAGTCCAACGCTCTAACCACTAGGCTACCTGCCTCTAACCACTAGGCTACCTGCTCTAACCACTAGGCTACCTGCTCTAACCACTAGGCTACCTGCTCTAACCACTAGGCTACCTGCTCTAACCACTAGGCTACCTGCTCTAACCACTAGGCTACCCTGCCTCTAACCACTAGGCTACCTGCTCTAACCACTAGGCTACCTGCTCTAACCACTAGGCTACCCTGCCTCTAACCACTAGGCTACCTGCTCTAACCACTAGGCTACCCTGCCTCTAACCACTGGACTACCTGCCTCTAACCATTAGGCTACCTGCTCTAACCACTAGGCTACCTGCTCTAACCACTAGGCTACCTGCTCTAACCACTAGGCTGCCTGCTCTAACCACTAGACTACCTGCTCTAACCACTAGACTACCTGCTCTAACCACTAGCCTACCTGCCTCTAACCACTAGGCTACCTGCTCTAACCACTAGACTACCTGCTCTAACCACTAGGCTACCTGCCACCCCGCTAGGCTAAATCACCTCCCCAGTAAGTTCATTGTGTGTATTGGACATCATATTGCTAGCTGGCTAGCTGGAGCCGTCTGAGCAGTTGTCTGTGAATTCCCTCACCCGCTAGTACTTAATGTGATTTAATTGGTTGTGACTCACTACAGGCTGTCTGGCAACAACCGTACAGATGCTTCCTGGTCCAGGACTTTTATTATCTTTATACAATAGTGTAAGCTATGCTGTAGGACTATCTACACAGGAATGAATGGCATAGCATCTATACAGGGATATTCACATAACAGTATACACATCTATAGCTGTATACGTATAGACATCTCACTAGAGGAGAGAGAGAGAGAGAGAGAGAGAGAGAGAGAGAGAGAGAGAGAGAGAGAGAGAACTCATTACTTAGACAGGCAAGATTCATGTCTCTCTCTCAGGACTGATGCTGATCTGATCTATGTCCCAGAGTCATAAATCTTAGTGCGTATGACGGGAGCGCAGAAGGACAATCTAGGAAACATCTAGAATCTCTCGCCATTGGCTTTAAACACAAAGGGCAAACTATGAAAACGCGCTGGTAAAGTGTGCTATAGGAATGAACTATCTGTGAAGAATATACTGCAAAAAACACTCAGCTATTCAATGCAATACAGGCACTTATAAACAACATGTACATGGAGTATCTGAAATATACTATATATATATATATATCTATATATCTACAGCTATGGATCTAACAAGGTAATTGCTTGCAGTCAATCACCATAACGTAGCATTAACCCTCCTGACAATAAACCCTACAACCCACCTCTTGAATGCGCACACAATCTTCCTAAAAATAAACACACTGAATAATTTGGTCGGCAGCCAAACGTTTTGGGTTGTTTTCTTCTTCTTTGGGATTGGGTTGTTTTCTTCTTCTTTGGGATTGGGTTGTTTTCTTCTTCTTCTTTGGGATTGGGTTGTTTTCTTCTTCTTCTTTGGGATTGGGTTGTTTTCCTCTTCTTTGGGATTGGGTTGTTTTCCTCTTCTTTGGGATTGGGTTGTTTTCTTCTTCTTTGGGATTGGGTTGTTTTCCTCTTCTTCTTTGGGATTGGGTTGTTTTCCTCTTCTTCTTTGGGATTGGGTTGTTTTCCTCTTCTTCTTTGGGATTGGGTTGTTTTCTTCTTCTTTGGGATTGGGTTGCTTTCTTCTTCTTCTTTGGGATTGGGTTGTTTTCTTCTTCTTCTTTGGGATTGGGTTGTTTTCCTCTTCTTCTTTGGGATTGGGTTGTTTTCCTCTTCTTCTTTGGGATTGGGTTGTTTTCCTCTTCTTCTTTGGGATTGGGTTGTTTTCTTCTTCTTTGGGATTGGGTTGCTTTCTTCTTCTTCTTTGGGATTGGGTTGTTTTCATCTTCTTTGGGATTGGGTTGTTTTCCTCTTCTTTGGGATCGGGTTGTTTTCTTCTTCTTTGGGATTGGGTTGTTTTCCTCTTCTTTGGGATTGGGTTGTTTTCCTCTTCTTTGGGATTGGGTTGTTTTCCTCTTCTTCTTTGGGATTGGGTTGTTTTCCTCTTCTTCTTTGGGATTGGGTTGGTTTCTTCTTCTTTGGGATTGGGTTGTTTTCTTCTTCTTTGGGATTGGGTTGTTTTCTTCTTCTTCTTTGGGATTGGGTTGTTTTCTTCTTCTTTGGGATTGGGTTGTTTTCCTCTTCTTCTTTGGGATTGGGTTGGTTTCTTCTTCTTTGGGATTGGGTTGTTTTCTTCTTCTTTGGGATTGGGTTGTTTTCTTCTTCTTCTTTGGGATTGGGTTGTTTTCTTCTTCTTTGGGATTGGGTTGTTTTCCTCTTCTTCTTTGGGATTGGGTTGTTTTCCTCTTCTTCTTTGGGATTGGGTTGGTTTCTTCTTCTTTGGGATTGGGTTGTTTTCTTCTTCTTTGGGATTGGGTTGTTTTCTTCTTCTTCTTTGGGATTGGGTTGTTTTCTTCTTCTTTGGGATTGGGTTGTTTTCCTCTTCTTTGGGATTGGGTTGTTTTCTTCTTCTTTGGGATTGGGTTGTTTTCTTCTTCTTCTTCTTTGGGATTGGGTTGTTTTCTTCTTCTTTGGGATTGGGTTGTTTTCCTCTTCTTCTTTGGGATTGGGTTGTTTTCTTCTTCTTTGGGATTGGGTTGTTTTCTTCTTCTTTGGGATTGGGTTGTTTTCCTCTTCTTTGGGATTGGGTTGTTTTCTTCTTCTTCTTTGGGATTGGGTTGTTTTCCTCTTCTTTGGGATTGGGTTGTTTTCCTCTTCTTTGGGATCGGGTTGTTTTCCTCTTCTTCTTTGGGATTGGGTTGTTTTCCTCTTCTTCTTTGGGATTGGGTTGTTTTCTTCTTCTTCTTTGGGATTGGGTTGTTTTCTTCTTCTTTGTGATTGGGTTGTTTTCCTCTTCTTTGGGATTGGGTTGTTTTCTTCTTCTTCTTTGGGATTGGGTTGTTTTCCTCTTCTTCTTTGGGATTGGGTTGTTTTCCTCTTCTTCTTTGGGATTGGGTTGTTTTCTTCTTCTTTGGGATTGGGTTGTTTTCTTCTTCTTTGGGATTGGGTTGTTTTCCTCTTCTTTGGGATTGGGTTGTTTTCCTCTTCTTCTTGGGGATTGGGTTGTTTTCCTCTTCTTTGGGATTGGGTTGTTTTCCTCTTCTTTGGGATTGGGTTGTTTTCTTCTTCTTTGGGATTGGGTTGTTTTCCTCTTCTTCTTTGGGATTGGGTTGTTTTCCTCTTCTTCTTTGGGATTGGGTTGTTTTCCTCTTCTTCTTTGGGATTGGGTTGTTTTCCTCTTCTTTGGGATTGGGTTGGTTTCCTCTTCTTCTTTGGGATTGGGTTGGTTTCTTCTTCTTTGGGATTGGGTTGTTTTCTTCTTCTTCTTTGGGATTGGGTTGTTTTCTTCTTCTTTGGGATTGGGTTGTTTTCCTCTTCTTCTTTGGGATTGGGTTGTTTTCCTCTTCTTTGGGATTGGGTTGTTTTCTTCTTCTTTGGGATTGGGTTGGTTTCTTCTTCTTTGGGATTGGGTTGTTTTCTTCTTCTTTGGGATTGGGTTGGTTTCTTCTTCTTTGGGATTGGATTGTTTTCCTCTTCTTCTTTGGGATTGGGTTGTTTTCCTCTTCTTTGGGATTGGGTTGTTTTCTTCTTCTTCTTTGGGATTGGGTTGTTTTCCTCTTCTTGGGGATTGGGTTGTTTTCCTCTTCTTTGGGATTGGGTTGTTTTCCTCTTCTTCTTTGGGATTGGGTTGTTTTCCTCTTCTTGGGGATTGGGTTGTTTTCTTCTTCTTCTTTGGGATTGGGTTGTTTTCCTCTTCTTTGGGATTGGGTTGTTTTCATCTTCTTTGGGATTGGGTTGTTTTCGTCTTCTTTGGGATTGGGTTGTTTTCCTCTTCTTCTTTGGGATTGGGTTGTTTTCCTCTTCTTCTTGGGGATTGGGTTGTTTTCTTCTTCTTTCGGATTGGGTTGTTTTCCTCATCTTTGGGATTGGGTTGTTTTCTTCTTTGGGATTGGGTTGTTTTCCTCTTCTTTGGGATTGGGTTGTTTTCTTCTTCTTTGGGATTGGGTTGTTTTCTTCTTTGGGATTGTGTTGTTTTCCTCTTCTTGGGGATTGGGTTGTTTTCCTCTTTTTTGGGATTGGGTTGTTTTCCTCTTCTTCTTTGGGATTGGGTTGTTTTCCTCTTCTTCTTTGGGATTGGGTTGTTTTCCTCTTCTTTGGGATTGGGTTGTTTTCTTCTTCTTTGGGATTGGGTTGTTTTCTTCTTCTTCTTTGGGATTGGGTTGTTTTCTTCTTCTTTGGGATTGGGTTGTTTTCCTCTTCTTTGGGATTGGGTTGTTTTCTTCTTCTTCTTTGGGATTGGGTTGTTTTCTTCTTCTTTGGGATTGGGTTGTTTTCTTCTTCTTCTTTGGGATTGGGTTGTTTTCTTCTTCTTTGGGATTGGGTTGTTTTCCTCTTCTTCTTTGGGATTGGGTTGTTTTCCTCTTCTTTGGGATTGGGTTGTTTTCCTCTTCTTTGGGATCGGGTTGTTTTCATCTTCTTTGGGATTGGGTTGTTTTCCTCTTCTTTGGGATTGGGTTGTTTTCTTCTTCTTTGGGATTGGGTTGTTTTCTTCTTCTTCTTTGGGATTGGGTTGGTTTCTTCTTCTTTGGGATTGGGTTGTTTTCTTCTTCTTTGGGAGTGGGTTGTTTTCCTCTTCTTCTTTGGGATTGGGTTGGTTTCTTCTTCTTTGGGATTGGGTTGTTTTCTTCTTCTTTGGGATTGGGTTGTTTTCTTCTTCTTCTTTGGGATTGGGTTGTTTTCCTCTTCTTTGGGATTGGGTTGTTTTCATCTTCTTTGGGATTGGGTTGTTTTCTTCTTTTTTGGGATTGGGTTGTTTTCCTCTTCTTCTTTGGGATTGGGTTGTTTTCCTCTTCTTCTTTGGGATTGGGTTGTTTTCCTCTTCTTCTTTGGGATTGGGTTGTTTTCCTCTTCTTCTTTGGGATTGGGTTGTTTTCTTCTTCTTCTTTGGGATTGGGTTGTTTTCTTCTTCTTTGGGATTGGGTTGTTTTCTTCTTCTTTGGGATTGGGTTGTTTTCCTCTTCTTTGGGATTGGGTTGTTTTCTTCTTCTTTGGGATTGGGTTGTTTTCCTCTTCTTCTTTGGGATTGGGTTGTTTTCCTCTTCTTCTTTGGGATTGGGTTGTTTTCCTCTTCTTCTTTGGGATTGGGTTGTTTTCCTCTTCTTCTTTGGGATTGGGTTGTTTTCCTCTTCTTCTTTGGGATTGGGTTGTTTTCTTCTTCTTTGGGATTGGGTTGTTTTCTTCTTCTTTGGGATTGGGTTGTTTTCTTCTTCTTTGGGATTGGGTTGTTTTCTTCTTCTTTGGGATTGGGTTGTTTTCTTCTTCTTTGGGATTGGGTTGTTTTCTTCTTCTTTGGGATTGGGTTGTTTTCTTCTTCTTTGGGATTGGGTTGTTTTCTTCTTCTTTGGGATTGGGTTGTTTTCCTCTTCTTCTTTGGGATTGGGTTGGTTTCTTCTTCTTTGGGATTGGGTTGTTTTCTTCTTCTTTGGGATTGGGTTGTTTTCTTCTTCTTTGGGATTGGGTTGTTTTCTTCTTCTTTGGGACTGGGTTGTTTTCTTCTTCTTTGGGATTGGGTTGTTTTCCTCTTCTTTGGGATTGGGTTGTTTTCTTCTTCTTTGGGATTGGGTTGTTTTCCTCTTCTTCTTTGGGATTGGGTTGTTTTCTTCTTCTTTGGGATTGGGTTGTTTTCCTCTTCTTCTTTGGGATTGGGTTGTTTTCCTCTTCTTTGGGATTGGGTTGTTTTCTTCTTCTTTGAGATTGGGTTGTTTTCCTCTTCTTTGGGATTGGGTTGTTTTCCTCTTCTTTGGGATTGGGTTGTTTTCTTCTACTTCTTTGGGATTGGGTTGTTTTCCTCTTCTTTGGGATTGGGTTGTTTTCCTCGTCTTTGGGATTGGGTTGTTTTCCTCTTCTTTGGGATTGGGTTGTTTTCTTCTTCTTCTTTGGGATTGGGTTGTTTTCCTCTTCTTTGGGATTGGGTTGTTTTCCTCTTCTTTGGGATTGGGTTGTTTTCCTCTTCTTTGGGATTGGGTTGTTTTCTTCTTCTTCTTTGGGATTGGGTTGTTTTCCTCTTCTTTGGGATTGGGTTGTTTTCTTCTTCTTTGGGATTGGGTTGTTTTCCTCTTCTTCTTTGGGATTGGGTTGTTTTCTTCTTCTTTGGGATTGGGTTATTTTCATCTTCTTTGGGATCGGGTTGTTTTCCTCTTCTTTGGGATCGGGTTGTTTTCCTCTTCTTTGGGATTGGGTTGTTTTCATCTTCTTTGGGATTGTGTTGTTTTCCTCTTCTTTGGGATTGGGTTGTTTTCCTCTTCTTTGGGATTGGGTTGTTTTCCTCTTCTTCTTTGGGATCGGGTTGTTTTCCTCTTCTTCTTTGGGATCGGGTTGTTTTCCTCTTCTTCTTTGGGATTGGGTTGTTTTCCTCTTCTTTGGGATTGGGTTGTTTTCCTCTTCTTCTTTGGGATTGGGTTGTTTTCCTCTTCTTCTTTGGGATTGGGTTGTTTTCTTCTTCTTTGGGATTAGGTTGTTTTCCTCTTCTTCTTTGGGATTGGGTTGTTTTCCTCTTCTTCTTTGGGATTGGGTTGTTTTCTTCTTCTTGGGGATTGGGTTGTTTTCTTCTTCTTTGGGATTGGGTTGTTTTCCTCTTCTTTGGGATTGGGTTGTTTTCTTCTTCTTTGGGATTGGGTTGTTTTCCTCTTCTTCTTTGGGATTGGGTTGTTTTCTTCTTCTTTGGGATTAGGTTGTTTTCCTCTTCTTCTTTGGGATTGGGTTGTTTTCCTCTTCTTCTTTGGGATTGGGTTGTTTTCTTCTTCTTGGGGATTGGGTTGTTTTCCTCTTCTTCTTTGGGAGTGGGTTGTTTTCCTCTTCTTCTTTGGGATTGGGTTGTTTTCTTCTTCTTTGGGATTGGGTTGTTTTCCTCTTCTTTGGGATTGGGTTGTTTTCCTCTTCTTCTTTGGGATTGGGTTGTTTTCCTCTTCTTTGGGATTGGGTTGTTTTCCTCTTCTTCTTTGGGATTGGGTTGTTTTCCTCTTCTTTGGGATTGGGTTGTTTTCCTCTTCTTGGGGATTGGGTTGTTTTCCTCTTCTTCTTTGGGATTGGGTTGTTTTCCTCTTCTTGGGGATTGGGTTGTTTTCCTCTTCTTCTTTGGGATTGGGTTGTTTTCCTCTTCTTCTTTGGGATTGGGTTGTTTTCCTCTTCTTCTTTGGGATTGGGTTGTTTTCTTCTTCTTTGGGATTGGGTTGTTTTCTTCTTCTTTGGGATTGGGTTGTTTTCTTCTTCTTTGGGATTGGGTTGTTTTCCTCTTCTTTGGGATTGGGTTGTTTTCTTCTTCTTTGGGATTGGGTTGTTTTCATCTTCTTCTTTGGGATTGGGTTGTTTTCCTCTTCTTGGGGATTGGGTTGTTTTCCTCTTCTTCTTTGGGATTGGGTTGTTTTCCTCTTCTTGGGGATTGGGTTGTTTTCCTCTTCTTCTTTGGGATTGGGTTGTTTTCCTCTTCTTGGGGATTGGGTTGTTTTCCTCTTCTTCTTTGGGATTGGGTTGTTTTCCTCTTCTTTGGGATTGGGTTGTTTTCCTCTTCTTCTTTGGGATTGGGTTGTTTTCCTCTTCTTCTTTGGGATTGGGTTGTTTTCCTCTTCTTCTTTGGGATTGGGTTGTTTTCTTCTTCTTTGGGATTGGGTTGTTTTCCTCTTCTTTGGGATTGGGTTGTTTTCTTCTTCTTTGGGATTGGGTTGTTTTCCTCTTCTTCTTTGGGATTGGGTTGTTTTCTTCTTCTTGGGGATTGGGTTGTTTTCCTCTTCTTCTTTGGGAGTGGGTTGTTTTCCTCTTCTTCTTTGGGATTGGGTTGTTTTCTTCTTCTTTGGGATTGGGTTGTTTTCCTCTTCTTTGGGATTGGGTTGTTTTCCTCTTCTTCTTTGGGATTGGGTTGTTTTCCTCTTCTTGGGGATTGGGTTGTTTTCCTCTTCTTGGGGATTGGGTTGTTTTCCTCTTCTTCTTTGGGATTGGGTTGTTTTCCTCTTCTTCTTTGGGATTGGGTTGTTTTCCTCTTCTTCTTTGGGATTGGGTTGTTTTCCTCTTCTTCTTTGGGATTGGGTTGTTTTCTTCTTCTTTGGGATTGGGTTGTTTTCTTCTTCTTTGGGATTGGGTTGTTTTCTTCTTCTTTGGGATTGGGTTGTTTTCCTCTTCTTTGGGATTGGGTTGTTTTCTTCTTCTTTGGGATTGGGTTGTTTTCATCTTCTTCTTTGGGATTGGGTTGTTTTCCTCTTCTTGGGGATTGGGTTGTTTTCCTCTTCTTCTTTGGGATTGGGTTGTTTTCCTCTTCTTGGGGATTGGGTTGTTTTCCTCTTCTTCTTTGGGATTGGGTTGTTTTCCTCTTCTTGGGGATTGGGTTGTTTTCCTCTTCTTCTTTGGGATTGGGTTGTTTTCCTCTTCTTTGGGATTGGGTTGTTTTCCTCTTCTTCTTTGGGATTGGGTTGTTTTCCTCTTCTTCTTTGGGATTGGGTTGTTTTCCTCTTCTTCTTTGGGATTGGGTTGTTTTCTTCTTCTTTGGGATTGGGTTGTTTTCCTCTTCTTTGGGATTGGGTTGTTTTCTTCTTCTTTGGGATTGGGTTGTTTTCCTCTTCTTCTTTGGGATTGGGTTGTTTTCCTCTTCTTCTTTGGGATTGGGTTGTTTTCCTCTTCTTCTTTGGGATTGGGTTGTTTTCTTCTTCTTTGGGATTGGGTTGTTTTCCTCTTCTTCTTTGGGATTGGGTTGTTTTCTTCTTCTTCTTTGGGATTGGGTTGTTTTCCTCTTCTTTGGGATTGGGTTGTTTTCCTCTTCTTCTTTGGGATTGGGTTGTTTTCCTCTTCTTTGGGATTGGGTTGTTTTCCTCTTCTTCTTTGGGATTGGGTTGTTTTCCTCTTCTTTGGGATTGGGTTGTTTTCCTCTTCTTTGGGATTGGGTTGTTTTCCTCTTCTTTGGGATTGGGTTGTTTTCTTCTTCTTTGGGATTGGGTTGTTTTCTTCTTCTTTGGGATTGGGTTGTTTTCTTCTTCTTTGGGATTGGGTTGTTTTCCTCTTCTTTGGGATTGGGTTGGTGGATCCGCATCCATCTTTTTTTAAACACCAGCCTGTACTGGAGTGTGATGCCGGTCACATGATCTTCCTTAGTCCTGTAATCTCTTAAGAAAATGAAATAGTGCCCTAGACACCACTTCCGTTTCCTCACCACCCAAATCCCAACCCCGGTCAGCCTCGCTAACCCTTTCACACAATCACTCCCTATCTATGTCATACAGATTACGGAGAGGTCATTTATAGATCAGCAGGTTATAGGGTGCTCTCGAGCAGGCTAGATGTTCTTTACCATTCAGCCATCAGATTTGCCACCAATGCTCCTTATAGGACACATCACTGCACTCTATACTCCTCTGTAAACTGGTCATTTTTGTAAACCCGTTGCAAGACCCACTGTTTGATGTTTATTTATAAAACCCTCTTAGGCCTCACTCCCCCCTATCTGAGATATCTACTGTAGCCCTCATCCTCCACATACTACACCTGTTCTGTCAGTCACCTTCTGTTACAGTTCCCCAAAGCACACACATTCCTGGGTCGCTCGTCTTTTCAGTTCGCTGCGACTAGCGACTGGAACGAGCTGCAACAAACACTCAAACTGGACAGTTTTATCTCAATCTCTTCATTCAAAGACTCAATCATGGACACTCTTACTGACAGTTGTGGCTGCTTTGTGTGATGTATTATTGTCTCTACCTTCTTGCCCTTTGTGCTGTTGTCTGTGTCCAATAATGTTTGTACCATGTTTTGTTCTGCTACCATGTTGTGTTGCTACCATGTTGTTCTGCTGCCATGTTGTGCTGCTGCCATGTTGTACTGCTACCATGTTGTCCTACTACCATGTTGTGTTGCTGCCATGTTGTGTTGCTAACATGTTGTGCTGCTGCCATTTTGTTCTGCTACCATGTTGTTCTGATACCATGTTGTTCTACTACCATGTTGTGCTGCTGCCATGTTGTTCTGCTACCATGTTGTTCTGCTACCATGTTGTTCTGCTACCATGTTGTTCTACTACCATGTTGTGTTGCTGCCATGTTGTGTTGCTACCATGTTGTTCTGCTACCATGTTGTGTTGCTACAATGTTGTGTTGCTACCATGTTGTGTTGCTACCATGTTGTTCTGCTACCATGTTGTTCTGCTACCATGTTGTTCTGCTACCATGTTGTGTTGCTACCATGTTGTGATTCTACCATGTTGTTCTGCTACCATGTTGTTCTGCTACCATGTTGTGTTGCTACCATGTTGTGATGCTACCATGTTGTGCTGCTACCATGTTGTGCTGCTACCATGTTGTTCTGCTGTAACCTCTTGCTTTAGCTACTGTCACGGAGTTCACTAAATATTTTCAGAAAGAAACTGATAAAACAAACAAGTACTAAATCAAGGTGACTTATAAAGACGAGGACCAAGAGCAAGAGAGGGAGTGTGGTGATGTAGTGTCCACTACTAAAGAGAGGGAGTGTGGTGATGTAGTGTCCACTACTAAAGAGAGGGAGTGTGGTGATGTAGTGTCCACTACTAAAGAGAGGGAGTGTGGTGATGTAGTGTCCACTACTAAAGAGAGGGAGTGTGGTGATGTAGTGTCCACTACTAAAGAGAGGGAGTGTGGTGATGTAGTGTCCACTACTAAAGAGAGGGAGTGTGGGGATGTAGTGTCCACTACTAAAGAGAGGGAGTGTGGTGATGTAGTGTCCACTACTAAAGAGAGGGAGTGTGGGGATATAATGTCCACATGTAAACAATCAGGTTTTCTGAAATCATGACGGTGTACTACGTGCACATGCTAACAGAACCAGGTGGGTAGCTAGCTAAGTGTGTCATAGTTGAAAAGTTTTGTTAATTTTCGTTCTATTATCTATGCAATAGGCCATCATTGATTTTGTCCCAATAGACCAGGCATATTACCTCTTTCAAGGAGAATTTCCGTTTTTGTAATAGGGTTATTTGACCTTAAAATCCTTTTGGCTTACCTACAGAAAAAAAAACTACAATCCCTGCTCAGACTGGGTGTTTGGCATCCCCAGTGGCTTCGCAAGCACTGCGTGTTGTGTTCTGTGGGTGTCACTGAGTTGGCTGATACCACATTTTATGGACCCAAGATCCACAGGTAAGACCGTACATTACAATACGAATGTTCAATACACACTAGGTTGACTGGTGGCTCGTTTTTCACACCCGTTTCATAGTCCTGCAATAAGTACTACAGAGAGTAATATTTGTATAAACTGTTCACAGTTGTGTTCTGTGGGTGTCACTGAGTAGGCTGTTTACACCGATTTTATGGACCCAACATCCACAGGTAAAGCTGTCAATTGCAGCTACTTTAATACGCACTTTAATAGGCTGAATAGTGAGATGATTTCCCACAATGCAAGTCCTACAATTCATACAATGTACCAGCAATGCAATCCTGATCTAATACACGTGCAGCCACAGTGCTATTTCAGATTAAAAAATTTTGGTGGGGTAAATGAACAAATTATTGTCATTTGTTGAATTTATATAAAAACAATGTAAATTATCCAGTTAAAATATGGCATGATTCAACTATTTGTATCTGTTTGCGGAAGTTTCAATTCGGGACTTTTATTTTGAAGCCCGAACAACACTTTTGACTATTGTGACTAACCGTAACCGTGGCTATTGGAGGTGCAAAAGCAATCGAGCAATGCACCGTGACGTTGATCAACCAATGGTTGCGTTAGATACCGTGACGTTGATCAACCAATGGTGTGTTAGATACCACCCACAGATGCCAATTGAACGCTCCCTCAAAACTTGAGACATCTGTGGCCCTGTGTGACAAAACGGTACATTTTGGAGTGGCCTTTTATTGTCCCCCAGCAGAAGGTGTACCTGTGTAATGATCATGCTGTTTAATCAGCTTCTTGATATGCCACACTTGTCAGGTGGATGGGTTATCTAGGCAAAGAAGAAATTATCTCTAACATGGATACAAACTCATTTGTGTAAAAAACTTAAAGCGAAGTAAGGTTTTTGTGTATATGAACATCTCAGGGATCTACACTTTACATGTTGTTTTTATATTTTTGTTCAGTATATAAATTAATTAAAATGAATTAAAGTTTGAATAATTTGAAAATCCATAGATGCATAATGAAATACATACAGATATGTAAAGACAATGTTTATATTTTTGTCAGTAATTTTGTATTTCCTTGCTTGTTTATTTAAATATGTGTGGATTTATTTATTGATATATGTATTTGTATATATATATATATTTATTTATTGATTATATATATATATTTATGTATTTATTTTATTATTGATATTTTTTAAAATATATTTATTTATTGATATATGTGTATATGTATATATTTATTTATTTATTGATAGATGTATGTGTGTATATATATATATATTTATTTATTTATTGATACGTGTATGTATATATATATAGATATATATATATATATACATGTATTAATTCATATAGTTCTAAATACGGCACAAAATATTTCCGTTTATTGGGAACGGCAAGCCAGTCAAAATGAAACATGTTTATTTATATAATGAAAGTTATTTGAGGGGATAAAATGATTCACTATTAAAGCATTGAACCTCTCACGAAAAGCATCAGTCATTCAAAAGTTGTGCTTAAACCCGAACTGGTTCTCCACTAGACTAGTAAGAATGGCTTACCCCTTAGTCCATTTATCCCGATTTACAAACTCTCACTTTCAGTTCATTGAAAATGGAACCTTATAAAATGGAACCTTTCGCTGGTTGCAATTCCAGTTTCATCCTCCAGAATATACATGACAAGATATTACAACAAATAGTATGGTTAAATTCAAATTCAATAATTGATAAACAAACAATTTTTTATGGATTTTTTTCTTTTTTTAAAGGAATTATCTTTGTAAATGATATTATGAATAGGAAAGGTGGAGTTGGCGTAGTCGTCTAAGGCACTGCAGCTCAGTGCTACAGGCGTAACAACAGACACCCCGGTTCGGGTCCAGGCTGTATCACAACTGGCCGTGATCGGGAGTCCTATAGGGCGGCGCACAAATGGACCATCGTCGGCCGGTATAGGCTGTCATTGTAAATAATAATTTGTTTATAACTAGTTAAATAAAGGTTAAATAAAATAGTCACATGTGCAGTCAACAAAAATATATGTAAATAATTGCTCTAAACAAAATTACAACCAACTCATTGTTGCATTACTGCAAAAAATGGAGGAGGTAAGTGGAAGGGGGAGGAGGTATGAAGCTTGTTTGTCTGCCCTATACTATATACTATACTAAAGACCAAATTTGTCCAAAGAAAATTCTAAAAGAAAATATCAGTTTTCCATGAGGAACAAAATGTTGAAAGCGGTGACATACACGTTATAAAATAGGTGGGAAGATATTTTTTGAAGATCAGGAATGGCTGAAAATGGACAACATTTATCTAAAAATTAAGCAGCAGCTGAGGGGTGGGGTTAAGAAGATAGGTGGGATGGACTGAGAGCAGCTGAGGGGTGGGGTTAAGAAGATAGGTGGGATGGACTGAGAGCAGCTGAGGGGTGGGGTTAAGAAGATAGGTGGGATGGGCTGAGAGCAACTGAGGGGTGGGGTTAAGAAGATTGGTGGGATGGACTGAGAGCAGCTGAGGGGTGGGGTTAAGAAGATAGGTGGGATGGGCTGAGAGCAACTGAGGGGTGGGGTTAAGAAGATTGGTGGGATGGACTGAGAGCAGCTGAGGAGTGGTGTTAAGAAGATAGGTGGGATGGACTGAGAGCAGCTGAGGGGTGGGGTTAAGAAGATAGGTGGGATGGATTGAGAGCAGCTGAGGGGTGGGGTTAAGAATATAGGTGGTATGGACTGAGAGCAGCTGAGGGGTGGGGTTATTAAGAAGATAGGTGGGATGGACTGAGAGCAGCTGAGGGGTGGGGTTAAGAAGATAGGTGGGATAGACTGAGAGCAGCTGAGGGGTGGGGTTAAGAAGATAGGTGGGATGGACAGAGAGCAGCTGAGGGGTGGGGTTAAGAAGATAGGTGGGATGGGCTGAGAGCAACTAAGGGGTGGGGTTAAGAAGATTGGTGGGATGGACTGAGAGCAGCTGAGGAGTGGTGTTAAGAAGATAGGTGGGATGGACTGAGAGCAGCTGAGGGGTGGGGTTAAGAAGATAGGTGGGATGGATTGAGAGCAGCTGAGGGGTGGGGTTAAGAAGATAGGTGGTATGGACTGAGAGCAGCTGAGGAGTGGTGTTAAGAAGATAGGTGGGATGGATTGAGAGCAGCTGAGGGGTGGGGTTAAGAAGATAGGTGGTATGGACTGAGAGCAGCTGAGGGGTGGGGTTATTAAGAAGATAGGTGGGATGGACTGAGAGCAGCTGAGGGGTTGGGTTAAGAATATAGGTGGGGTGGACTGAGAGCAGCTGAGGGGTGGGGTTAAGAAGATTGGTGGGATGGACTGAGAGCAGCTGAGGGGTGGGGTTAAGAAGATAGGTGGGATGGGCTGAGAGCAACTGAGGGGTGGGGTTAAGAAGATTGGTGGGATGGACTGAGAGCAGCTGAGGAGTGGTGTTAAGAAGATAGGTGGGATGGACTGAGAGCAGCTGAGGGGTGGGGTTAAGAAGATAGGTGGGATGGATTGAGAGCAGCTGAGGGGTGGGGTTAAGAAGATAGGTGGTATGGACTGAGAGCAGCTGAGGAGTGGTGTTAAGAAGATAGGTGGGATGGATTGAGAGCAGCTGAGGGGTGGGGTTAAGAAGATAGGTGGTATGGACTGAGAGCAGCTGAGGGGTGGGGTTATTAAGAAGATAGGTGGGATGGACTGAGAGCAGCTGAGGGGTTGGGTTAAGAATATAGGTGGGGTGGACTGAGAGCAGCTGAGGGGTGGGGTTAAGAAGATTGGTGGGATGGACTGAGAGCAGCTGAGGGGTGGGGTTAAGAAGATAGGTGGGATGGACTGAGAGCAGCTGAGGGGTGGAGTTAAGAAGATTGGTGGGATGGACTGAGAGCAACTGAGGGGTGGGGTTATTAAGAAGATAGGTGGGATGGACTGAGAGCAGCTGAGGGGTGGGGTTAAGAATATAGGTGGGGTGGACTGAGAGCAGCTGAGGGGTGGGGTTAAGAAGATAGGTGGGATAGACTGAGAGCAGCTGAGGGGTGGGGTTATTAAGAAGATAGGTGGGATGGACTGAGAGCAGCTGAGGGGTGGGGTTAAGAATATAGGTGGGGTGGACTGAGAGCAGCTGAGGGGTGGGGTTAAGAAGATAGGTGGGATGGACTGAGAGCAGCTGAGGGGTGGAGTTAAGAAGATAGATGGGATGGACTGAGAGCAGCTGAGGGGTGGGGTTAAGAAGATAGGTGGGATAGGCTGAGAGCAGCTGAGGGGTGGGGTTAAGAAGATAGGTGGTATGGACTGAGAGCAGCTGAGGGGTGGAGTTAAGAAGATAGATGGGATGGACTGAGAGCAGCTGAGGTGTGGGGTTAAGAAGATAGGTGGGATAGACTGAGAGCAGCTGAGGGGTGGGGTTAAGAAGATAGGTGGGATGGACTGAGAGCAGCTGAGGGGTGGGGTTAAGAAGATAGGTGGGATGGACTGAGAGCAGCTGAGGGGTGGGGTTATTAAGAAGATAGGTGGTATGGACTGAGAGCAGCTGAGGGGTGGGGTTAAGAAGATAGATGGGATGGACTGAGAGCAGCTGAGGGGTGGGGTTAAGAAGATAGGTGGGATGGACTGAGAGCAGCTGAGGGGTGGGGTTATTAAGAAGATAGGTGGTATGGACTGAGAGCAGCTGAGGGGTGGGGTTAAGAAGATAGATGGGATGGACTGAGAGCAGCTGAGGGTGGGGTTAAGAAGATAGGTGGGATGGACTGAGAGCAGCTGAGGGGTGGGGTTAAGAAGATAGGTGGTATGGACTGAGAGCAGCTGAGGGGTGGGGTTAAGAAGATAGTTGGTATGGACTGAGAGCAGCTGAGGGGTGGAGTTAAGAAGATAGATGGGATGGACTGAGAGCAGCTGGGGTGTGGGGTTAAGAAGATAGGTGGGATAGACTGAGAGCAGCTGAGGGGTGGGGTTAAGAAGATAGTTGGTATGGACTGAGAGCAGCTGAGGGTGGGGTTATTAAGAAGATAGGTGGGATGGACTGAGAGCAGCTGAGGGGTTGGGTTAAGAATATAGGTGGGGTGGACTGAGAGCAGCTGAGGGGTGGGGTTAAGAAGATTGGTGGGATGGACTGAGAGCAGCTGAGGGGTGGGGTTAAGAAGATAGGTGGGATGGACTGAGAGCAGCTGAGGGGTGGAGTTAAGAAGATTGGTGGGATGGACTGAGAGCAACTGAGGGGTGGGGTTATTAAGAAGATAGGTGGGATGGACTGAGAGCAGCTGAGGGTGGGGTTAAGAATATAGGTGGGGTGGACTGAGAGCAGCTGAGGGGTGGGGTTAAGAAGATAGGTGGGATAGACTGAGAGCAGCTGAGGGTGGGGTTATTAAGAAGATAGGTGGGATGGACTGAGAGCAGCTGAGGGGTGGGGTTAAGAATATAGGTGGGGTGGACTGAGAGCAGCTGAGGGGTGGGGTTAAGAAGATAGGTGGGATGGACTGAGAGCAGCTGAGGGGTGGAGTTAAGAAGATAGATGGGATGGACTGAGAGCAGCTGAGGGGTGGGGTTAAGAAGATAGGTGGGATAGGCTGAGAGCAGCTGAGGGGTGGGGTTAAGAAGATAGGTGGTATGGACTGAGAGCAGCTGAGGGGTGGAGTTAAGAAGATAGATGGGATGGACTGAGAGCAGCTGAGGTGTGGGGTTAAGAAGATAGGTGGGATAGACTGAGAGCAGCTGAGGGGTGGGGTTAAGAAGATAGGTGGGATGGACTGAGAGCAGCTGAGGGGTGGGGTTAAGAAGATAGGTGGGATGGACTGAGAGCAGCTGAGGGGTGGGGTTATTAAGAAGATAGGTGGTATGGACTGAGAGCAGCTGAGGGGTGGGGTTAAGAAGATAGATGGGATGGAGTGAGAGCAGCTGAGGGGTGGGGTTAAGAAGATAGGTGGGATGGACTGAGAGCAGCTGAGGGGTGGGGTTATTAAGAAGATAGGTGGTATGGACTGAGAGCAGCTGAGGGGTGGGGTTAAGAAGATAGATGGGATGGACTGAGAGCAGCTGAGGGGTGGGGTTAAGAAGATAGGTGGGATGGACTGAGAGCAGCTGAGGGGTGGGGTTAAGAAGATAGGTGGTATGGACTGAGAGCAGCTGAGGGGTGGGGTTAAGAAGATAGTTGGTATGGACTGAGAGCAGCTGAGGGGTGGAGTTAAGAAGATAGATGGGATGGACTGAGAGCAGCTGGGGTGTGGGGTTAAGAAGATAGGTGGGATAGACTGAGAGCAGCTGAGGGGTGGGGTTAAGAAGATAGTTGGTATGGACTGAGAGCAGCTGAGGGGTGGGGTTATTAAGAAGATAGGTGGGATGGACTGAGAGCAGCTGAGGGGTTGGGTTAAGAATATAGGTGGGGTGGACTGAGAGCAGCTGAGGGGTGGGGTTAAGAAGATTGGTGGGATGGACTGAGAGCAGCTGAGGGGTGGGGTTAAGAAGATAGGTGGGATGGACTGAGAGCAGCTGAGGGGTGGAGTTAAGAAGATTGGTGGGATGGACTGAGAGCAACTGAGGGGTGGGGTTATTAAGAAGATAGGTGGGATGGACTGAGAGCAGCTGAGGGGTGGGGTTAAGAATATAGGTGGGGTGGACTGAGAGCAGCTGAGGGGTGGGGTTAAGAAGAGAGGTGGGATAGACTGAGAGCAGCTGAGGGGTGGGGTTATTAAGAAGATAGGTGGGATGGACTGAGAGCAGCTGAGGGGTGGGGTTAAGAATATAGGTGGGGTGGACTGAGAGCAGCTGAGGGGTGGGGTTAAGAAGATAGGTGGGATGGACTGAGAGCAGCTGAGGGGTGGAGTTAAGAAGATAGATGGGATGGACTGAGAGCAGCTGAGGGGTGGGGTTAAGAAGATAGGTGGGATGGACTGAGAGCAGCTGAGGGGTGGGGTTAAGAAGATAGGTGGGATGGACTGAGAGCAGCTGAGGGGTGGGGTTAAGAAGATAGGTGGTATGGACTGAGAGCAGCTGAGGGGTGGGGTTAAGAAGATAGGTGGTATGGACTGAGAGCAGCTGAGGGGTGGAGTTAAGAAGATAGGTGGGATAGACTGAGAGCAGCTGAGGGGTGGGGTTATTAAGAAGATAGGTGGGATGGACTGAGAGCAGCTGAGGGGTTGGGTTAAGAATATAGGTGGGGTGGACTGAGAGCAGCTGAGGGGTGGGGTTAAGAAGATTGGTGGGATGGACTGAGAGCAGCTGAGGGGTGGGGTTAAGAAGATAGGTGGGATGGGCTGAGAGCAACTGAGGGGTGGGGTTAAGAAGATTGGTGGGATGGACTGAGAGCAGCTGAGGAGTGGTGTTAAGAAGATAGGTGGGATGGACTGAGAGCAGCTGAGGGGTGGGGTTAAGAAGATAGGTGGGATGGATTGAGAGCAGCTGAGGGGTGGGGTTAAGAAGATAGGTGGTATGGACTGAGAGCAGCTGAGGAGTGGTGTTAAGAAGATAGGTGGTATGGACTGAGAGCAGCTGAGGGGTGGGGTTATTAAGAAGATAGGTGGGATGGACTGAGAGCAGCTGAGGGGTTGGGCTAAGAATATAGGTGGGGTGGACTGAGAGCAGCTGAGGGGTGGGGTTAAGAAGATTGGTGGGATGGACTGAGAGCAGCTGAGGGGTGGGGTTAAGAAGATAGGTGGGATGGACTGAGAGCAGCTGAGGGGTGGAGTTAAGAAGATTGGTGGGATGGACTGAGAGCAACTGAGGGGTGGGGTTATTAAGAAGATAGGTGGGATGGACTGAGAGCAGCTGAGGGGTGGGGTTAAGAATATAGGTGGGGTGGACTGAGAGCAGCTGAGGGGTGGGGTTAAGAAGATAGGTGGGATAGACTGAGAGCAGCTGAGGGGTGGGGTTATTAAGAAGATAGGTGGGATGGACTGAGAGCAGCTGAGGGGTGGGGTTAAGAATATAGGTGGGGTGGACTGAGAGCAGCTGAGGGGTGGGGTTAAGAAGATAGGTGGGATGGACTGAGAGCAGCTGAGGGGTGGAGTTAAGAAGATAGATGGGATGGACTGAGAGCAGCTGAGGGGTGGGGTTAAGAAGATAGGTGGGATAGGCTGAGAGCAGCTGAGGGGTGGGGTTAAGAAGATAGGTGGTATGGACTGAGAGCAGCTGAGGGGTGGAGTTAAGAAGATAGATGGGATGGACTGAGAGCAGCTGAGGTGTGGGGTTAAGAAGATAGGTGGGATAGACTGAGAGCAGCTGAGGGGTGGGGTTAAGAAGATAGGTGGGATGGACTGAGAGCAGCTGAGGGGTGGGGTTAAGAAGATAGGTGGGATGGACTGAGAGCAGCTGAGGGGTGGGGTTATTAAGAAGATAGGTGGTATGGACTGAGAGCAGCTGAGGGGTGGGGTTAAGAAGATAGATGGGATGGACTGAGAGCAGCTGAGGGGTGGGGTTAAGAAGATAGGTGGGATGGACTGAGAGCAGCTGAGGGGTGGGGTTATTAAGAAGATAGGTGGTATGGACTGAGAGCAGCTGAGGGGTGGGGTTAAGAAGATAGATGGGATGGACTGAGAGCAGCTGAGGGGTGGGGTTAAGAAGATAGGTGGGATGGACTGAGAGCAGCTGAGGGGTGGGGTTAAGAAGATAGGTGGTATGGACTGAGAGCAGCTGAGGGGTGGGGTTAAGAAGATAGTTGGTATGGACTGAGAGCAGCTGAGGGGTGGAGTTAAGAAGATAGATGGGATGGACTGAGAGCAGCTGAGGTGTGGGGTTAAGAAGATAGGTGGGATAGACTGAGAGCAGCTGAGGGGTGGGGTTAAGAAGATAGGTGGGATGGACAGAGAGCAGCTGAGGGGTGGGGTTAAGAAGATAGGTGGGATGGATTGAGAGCAGCTGAGGGGTGGGGTTAAGAAGATAGGTGGTATGGACTGAGAGCAGCTGAGGAGTGGTGTTAAGAAGATAGGTGGGATGGATTGAGAGCAGCTGAGGGGTGGGGTTAAGAAGATAGGTGGTATGGACTGAGAGCAGCTGAGGGGTGGGGTTATTAAATGGGATTGGCTGAGAGCAGCTGAGGGGTGGGGTTAAGAAGATAGGTGGGATGGGCTGAGAGCAGCTGAGGGGTGGGGTTAAGAAGATAGGTGGGATAGACTGAGAGCAGCTGAGGGGTGGGGTTAAGAAGATAGGTGGGATGGACTGAGAGCAGCTGAGGGGTGGGGTTAAGAAGATAGGTGGGATGGACTGAGAGCAGCTGAGGGGTGGGGTTATTAAGAAGATAGGTGGTATGGACTGAGAGCAGCTGAGGGGTGGGGTTAAGAAGATAGATGGGATGGACTGAGAGCAGCTGAGGGGTGGGGTTAAGAAGATAGGTGGGATGGACTGAGAGCAGCTGAGGGGTGGGGTTATTAAGAAGATAGGTGGTATGGACTGAGAGCAGCTGAGGGGTGGGGTTAAGAAGATAGATGGGATGGACTGAGAGCAGCTGAGGGGTGGGGTTAAGAAGATAGGTGGGATGGACTGAGAGCAGCTGAGGGGTGGGGTTAAGAAGATAGGTGGTATGGACTGAGAGCAGCTGAGGGGTGGGGTTAAGAAGATAGTTGGTATGGACTGAGAGCAGCTGAGGGGTGGAGTTAAGAAGATAGATGGGATGGACTGAGAGCAGCTGAGGTGTGGGGTTAAGAAGATAGGTGGGATAGACTGAGAGCAGCTGAGGGGTGGGGTTAAGAAGATAGGTGGGATGGACAGAGAGCAGCTGAGGGGTGGGGTTAAGAAGATAGGTGGGATGGATTGAGAGCAGCTGAGGGGTGGGGTTAAGAAGATAGGTGGTATGGACTGAGAGCAGCTGAGGAGTGGTGTTAAGAAGATAGGTGGGATGGATTGAGAGCAGCTGAGGGGTGGGGTTAAGAAGATAGGTGGTATGGACTGAGAGCAGCTGAGGGGTGGGGTTATTAAATGGGATTGGCTGAGAGCAGCTGAGGGGTGGGGTTAAGAAGATAGGTGGGATGGGCTGAGAGCAGCTGAGGGGTGGGGTTAAGAAGATAGGTGGGATTGACTGAGAGCAGCTAGGGCGTGGGGTTAAGAAGATAGGTGGTATGGACTGAGAGCAGCTGAGGGGTGGGGTTAAGAAGATAGGTGGGATGGACTGAGAGCAGCTGAGGGGTGGGGTTAAGAAGATAGGTGGGATGGGCTGAGAGCAGCTGAGGGGTGGGGTTAAGAAGATAGATGGGATGGACTGAGAGCAGCTGAGGGGTGGGGTTAAGAAGATAGGTGGTATGGACTGAGAGCAGCTGAGGGGTGGGGTTAAGAAGATAGGTGGGATGGACTGAGAGCAGCTGAGGGGTGGGGTTAAGAAGATAGGTGGGATGGACTGAGAGCAGCTGAGGGGTGGGGTTATTAAATGGGATTGGTTGAGAGCAGCTGAGGGGTGGGGTTTAGAAGATAGGTGGGATGGACTGAGAGAAGTTGAGGGGTGGGGTTATTAAATGGGATTGGCTGAGAGCAGCTGAGGGGTGGGGTTAAAAGCTCTTGTTCTATAATAGTTATGACTTTAAAAACACAATGTATCAAGTTCTATCTATCCAGATGTAATGTATATCATATTCCATTTACTCTTGCTATGTATCTACTGTCGAACATAAACAAAGTGCCATGTATGTAAACAGAAGAAAAGCTGTAACAAGAGAATGCCTCCCTGATTTAAAACATAATCATTTTGTGTCACTAAAGCATCTGTATATACACGGTAGTCACTAAAGACATCCGTATATAGTCACTAAAGACATCTGTATATAGTCACTAAAGACATCTGTATGTAGTCAATAAAGACATCCGTATATAGTCACTAAAGACATCCGTATATAGTCACTAAAGACATCTGTATATAGTCAATAAAGACATCCGTATATAGTCACTAAAGACATCCGTATATAGTCACTAAAGACATCCGTATATAGTCACTAAAGACATCCGTATATAGTCACTAAAGCGTCAGTAAATACTCATTAAGGCTCAGAGGCTCTTTCTGATGGCATCATGACAGGATCCATTTAGCCCAACATGTTTTTTTTTACGTACAATAAACTCCTGATGTAGTGCGTACATTGTAGTGTCTTGTAAGTCAATGTGGTCAATGTGGGTGGGGCACCCATATGTGGTTGATATCAAACATAACAATCAATCAAATACGTTTCTCTACAGACTGCTGTGGGGACACAATAAAGCATAAATCACTCTGACCACTAGCTAACAGCTAGCTATTAATGGGGTTGTTTTAAAGAGAGAAATGTGTTGTGTAGGCTAAATGGAGTCGTGGAAGTCATTTAAATTCAGTTCAGTAATCTGGTGCTTGCTTTTCCTATAAGGACAATTGTGTTATAACAGCCCTACTGCCTCAGAGAAACTCCCTGACCTGTCCCCTCCTCTCTTTCTTCTCCATCATTTTCCCATTCTCACGTTCTCTCTTTACCTTACTCCTCACTACCCTCTCTGTCTCTAACCCTCTCTTTTCTCTCTCTCTCTCTCTCTCTCTCTCTCTCTCTCTCTCTCTCTCTGTCTCTGTCTCTGTCTCTAACTCTCTTTATCTCTCCGTCTATCTCTCCGTCTATCTCTCTCTCTCTCTCTCTCTCTCTCTCTCTCTTTCTCTATCTCTCTCCCTCTCTATCTCTGTCTCTCTTTCTGTCTCTCTCTGTCTCTAACTCTCTTTATCTCTCCGTCTATCACTCTCTCTCTCTCTTTCTCTCTCTCTCTCTCTCTCTCTCTCTCTGCCTTTCTCTCTCTTTCTCTCTCTGCCTTTCTCTCTCTTTCTCTCTCTCTCTCTCTCTCTCTCTCTCTCTCTATCTCCATTTTCCTTCCTCTTTCTCCCTCCCGTCTCTCTCCCTCTTTTATCTTCGTTTCCTCCTCTGTCTCTCTTTGGCAGCCGTTTGTTTGTGTTTTGTTACTCTTGTTCTCAAGGAAGCACAGACATAATGCTGGAATGTCTCCCCCATCCTCCCTCCTTCGTCTATCCCCCATCACAGCTGTTTCCTACACTGTCTCCCCCTTTCTCCCCTCTCCCACCGTCTCCCGCCTGCGTTTCTGAAGGGGGCGCACACACACACACACACACACACACACACACACACACACACACGCACACACACACACACACACACACACACACACACACACACACACACACACACACACACACACACACACACACACACACACACACACACACACACACACACACCCCTCAACCAGCCTCCCTCCTCTCTGTTTCATGACAGGGTTTCTTAACCCAATATCATGCCCTCACAGACTCATGACCTCGCCTCAATCCAACAATACCCCTTCATTTCCTACCCAGCGTGCTCTGCTTCCACTGTTCCACTGCCTGGCACACCCCCACGTTTGTTTGTAATTGGATGGTCAGGAAGTGCCATCCATCCCAATGACATCATCCTCAGAGAGAGGCTGAAACACATGGGGGTGCATCGCAAATTGCTCCCTATGGGATCTGGTCAAAGGCAGTGTGCTACGTCGTGAATAGGGTGCTACTTCTAGGAGTGTTTTAGTGTTTTTTTTGTAATATTTTTTTTTTACCTTGACAGAACGAGGGTTTCCTCTCTTGAACTGTGTGTCCCATATGGCACCATGTATGGCACCATGTCGTCTGTGTGTCCCATATGGCACCATGTATGGCACCACGTCGTCTGTGTGTCCCATATGGCACCATGTATGGCACCACGTCGTCTGTGTGTCCCATATGGCACCATATATGGCACCATGTCGACTGTGTGTCCCATATGGCACCATATATGGCACCATGTCGTCTGTGTGTCCCATATGGCACCATGTATGGCACCATGTCGTCTGTGTGTCCCATATGGCACCATATATGGCACCATGTCGTCTGTGTGTCCCATATGGCACCATATATGGCACCATGTCGTCTGTGTGTCCCATATGGCACCATATATGGCACCATGTCGTCTGTGTGTCCCAAATGGCACCATGTATGGCACCACGTCGTCTGTGTGTCCCATATGGCACCATGTATGGCACCATGTCGTCTGTGTGTCCCATATGGCACCATGTATGGCACCACGTCGTCTGTGTGTCCCATATGGCACCATGTATGGCACCATGTCGTCTGTGTGTCCCATATGGCACCATGTATGGCACCATGTATGGCACCATGTATGGCACCATGTATGGCACCACGTCGTCTGTGTGTCCCATATGGCACCATGTATGGCACCATGTCATCTGTGTGTCCCATATGGCACCATATATGGCACCATGTCGTCTGTGTGTCCCATATGGCACCATGTATGGCACCACGTCGCCTGTGTGTCCCATATGGCACCATGTATGGCACCACGTCGTCTGTGTGTCCCATATGGCACCATGTATGGCACCATGTCGTCTGTGTGTCCCATATGGCACCATATATGGCACCATGTCGTCTGTGTGTCCCATATGGCACCATGTATGGCACCACGTCGTCTGTGTGTCCCATATGGCACCATGTATGGCACCATGTCGTCTGTGTGTCCCATATGGCACCATGTATGGCACCATGTATGGCACCATGTATGGCACCATGTATGGCACCATGTATGGCACCATGTCGTCTGTGTGTCCCATATGGCACCATGTATGGCACCACGTCGTCTGTGTGTCCCATATGGCACCATGTATGGCACCATGTCATCTGTGTGTCCCATATGGCACCATGTCGTGTGTGTCCCATATGGCACCATGTATGGCACCATGTATGGCACCACGTCGTCTGTGTGTCCCATATGGCACCATGTATGGCACCACGTCGTCTGTGTGTCCCATATGGCACCATGTATGGCACCATGTCATCTGTGTGTCCCATATGGCACCATGTCGTGTGTGTCCCATATGGCACCATGTATGGCACCATGTATGGCACCACGTCGTCTGTGTGTCCCATATGGCACCATGTATGGCACCACGTCGTCTGTGTGTCCCATATGGCACCATGTATGGCACCATGTCGTCTGTGTGTCCCATATGGCACCATGTATGGCACCATGTCGTCTGTGTGTCCCATATGGCACCATGTATGGCACCACGTCGTCTGTGTGTCCGATATGGCACCATGTATGGCACCATGTCGTCTGTGTGTCCCATATGGCACCATGTATGGCACCAAGTATGGCACCATGTCATCTGTGTGTCCCATATGGCACCATGTCGTGTGTGTCCCATATGGCACCATGTATGGCACCATGTCATCTGTGTGTCCCATATGGCACCATGTCGTGTGTGTCCCATATGGCACCATGTATGGCACCATGTATGGCACCACGTCGTCTGTGTGTCCCATATGGCACCATGTATGGCACCACGTCGTCTGTGTGTCCCATATGGCACCATGTATGGCACCATGTCGTCTGTGTGTCCCATATGGCACCATGTATGGCACCATGTATGGCACCATGTATGGCACCATGTATGGCACCATGTCGTCTGTGTTTCCCATATGGCACCATGTCGTGTGTGTCCCATATGGCACCATGTATGGCACCATGTCGTCTGTGTGTCCCATATGGCACCATGTATGGCACCATCTCGTCTGTGTGTCAGTGGGATGTGTATATTTGTTGTTGTTGTTTATTAATGTGGAGTCACGTTGGGTTTGCGTGAGCCACCACTGCGTCGGCACATTCCAGGACATTAGTGTTTCAGACGGGAAGAGAGGAAAACTGTTCCAATCCTGACCCTTCCCGCTTCATACACACGCAGTCACCCCCAAAACAACAGGGACAGTGACATTACTCACTGTGTGGGTGTGTGTGTGTGTGGGTGGGTGTGTGTGTGTGTCTGTGAATGATGGGTGTGTGCCTGTGATTGGTTTGTGTGTGTGTGTGTGTGTGAGTGTTGTCACGAACCGGCTCAAAGCCCGTAACAAAGGGAGACAACGTGGAGATAAGGAGTAGCAAAATATGTATTTATTAACTAAAGCAACTAAGTATAATATACAATGGTGTGTGTAATCAGTAATCAGTAGTGTAAGTGAGTGTTTTGCATGCATGAATGTGATAATGCAGGGTGATGAAAGGTGCCAAAGCAAACAAACAAACAAACGGCCACCAAGAACCACAACACAATCTACAAAGGGTGTCTGCATGGAGAGAGTCTCCTCCATGAATGGGGAAGTGGTGTATTTATCCTGGGAGACACCGGGCCCAGGTGTTTCCCATGTAGCTGACGACCCTCCCAACTCCGCCCACCAGCATCCTAATAAGGAAATAACAGAGAGAATACGGCAGACAGAGTGGGAGGGTCGTCACATCCCCCCCCATAAAACCGGGGACCAACAAGGACCCCGGAACAAAATACCAGCCTCTAAGTTCCAAATTGACACAGCTTCTGCGCCACAAATTGATGAGGGTTCACACTTACAATTTGCCCCAGCCAACCTCCTCCCCAGACCTCAGCGACCTTCGCACAGGAAGCAACATTTAAGAGGAAAGAAGAAAACAAGACCAGGAGGGAGCAGACAGGACAGAGAGAACATGACAATACGAAACAATGGTCAGTCACGTAAACATTAGGAACAGGGCGCACGAGAGAGCGCATCAGCAATCACGTTTTCAGTCCCCCGGATGTGCCTCACATCGAGATGGAATGATTGTAAAAATAAACACCATCGCATTATCCTCTGGTTTGGACACATCATGGACCTCAAAAAAGTGAGTGGGTTATGGTCGGTGTAGACCACAATAGGTACTACCCCCGACCCGACATACACTTCGAAGTGTTGTAGCGCCCAAATTAGTGCTAGCGCTTCCTTTTCAATAACCGAATAGTTCAACTGATAATCGTTAAACTTTTTGGAAAAGAAACTAACAGGCCTCTCAATCCCAGACACATCTGCTTGCAGCAAAACTGCACCTGCCCCCACATGACTAGCATCCACCTGCAAGGTAAATGACAAATCCATGCGAGGAGCAGCCAGCACTGGAGTTGAGGTAAGCAACCTCTTTGCATCTTCAAAAGCGTGTTGACAACGAGTAGACCAAACATAAACAGCCTTAGCTTTCAGCATATCTGTCAAGGGAGCGACCACAGTAGAGAAGTTATTACAAAAACTACGGTAATAACCAATCATGCCCAAGAAACGCATCAGTTCCTTTTTAGTAGTTGGTGGTGGAAAAGCATCAATAGCCACCACTTTAGCCCGAACAGGACGCACTTCACCCTGCCCAACCATTTTTCCAAGGTATGTAACGGTCGCCTGAGCAAACTTACATTTTGCCAGATTGATTGTGAGGCGACCCGCAGCCAGACGTTCGAACAAGGCTTGAATACGGGACAGATGTTCTTCCCAAGTATCTGCATAGATAACTACATCGTCCAAATAAACAGCGCACCCGGTCAGACCGGCGACAACCCTGTTCATAAGTCGCTGAAAAGTGGCAGGTGCATTGCGCAGACCGAAACTCATAACTGAATACGAGTACAGACCAAAGGGTGTAATAAAGGCAGAGATTTCACGTGCCCTACTCGTCAGTGGCACCTGCCAATAGCCTTTTAACAGGTCAAATTTCCTCACAAACTTAGCTGCCCTGACTTGATCAACACAGTCCTCCATCCGAGGAAGAGGAAATGAATCTGGCTTTGTGACACTGTTTACCTTACGGTAGTCCGTACAAAAACGGTTTGTTCCATCCGGTTTACTGACCAAGATACAGGGAGAAGCCCAACTGGAGAAAGAAGGCTCTGCTATCTTACTCTCCAGCATGTACTTGACCTCAGCATCCAGACAACGTAGTTTCTCTGAAGAAACTCTATAGAAGCGCTGACGAATGGGGTCAGCACCTCCAATGTCAATATCATGTTCTATTAAGTTTGTATGTGTAGGTGTATCAGAAAACAAACCTGGAAATCTCTGAATCAGACCAACCATCTCTTTCCGCCCATCAACAGGTAGGTGAGTGAGAAGACTGTCTAAAATATCCAGTGTTTCTGAATTTTTCAATCTACCCTGCAATATACAATCGTCAGGACCAGGAACATCTTCCTCCTCATGCACAGATCTAGCACGACAAGAACCCAAGGAAACAACGGTATCAGCCAAAAGAACAGGTTTACCGTCCTCTGTAGAATCCCACTGTTCAGTCTCAGATGAACGTGCATAATAGGGTTTTAACAGATTTACATGGCACAGCTGGTGTGCTTTCCTCCGTTCTGGAGTGGCAACTAGATAATTTTGCTCAGTGTACTGGCGCACCACTGTATATGGACCTTGAAACTTGGCTTGAAAAGGAGAACCAACAATTGGCAACAGAGCAAGAACCTGGTCACCTGGACTAAAGTGACGAGGCTCAGTTCGGCGATCAAATATGCCCTTCATCCTCTCCTGTGAAGATGATAACTTCTCTTTAGCCATTTCAACAGCGGCATACAGCCGTCGCCGGAAATCACACACATACGATAACAGGGACTGAGGAGGCTCGGGAGACTTCCAGTCATCCTGGAGAACAGATAAAAGTCCACGCACCCTATGTCCAAACACAAGGTCATTTGGACTGAAACCTGTGCTCTCCTGTGAAACTTCCCTAGCAGCTAACAGTAACCAAGGCAACCCCTCCTCCCAATCCTTATCCATCTCAGTACAATAAGCTCTCAACAAAGACTTAAGTGTTTGATGGAAACGTTCCAGTGCTCCTTGACTTTGCGCGTGATAGGCGCTAGACAAATTGTGTTTAATATGGAGCTGTTGAAGAACCTGACCAAACAGATTAGAGGTAAAATTAGATCCTTGATCACTCTGAATGACCTTAGGGATTCCAAACAATGAGAGAAACTGAGTCAAAGCTTTTAACACCGATTTAGTCGTGATAGATCGGAGAGGATAGGCAGCAGGAAACCTAGTGGTCTGACACATCACAGTGAACAGGTAACTGCTACCCTTTTTAGAACGAGGCAGAGGACCCACACAGTCAATAATCAGATACTCAAAAGGTTGGCTGAGTACAGGAATAGGAAACAATGGTACTGGTTTAATAGCTTGATTAGGCTTACCAGTTAATTGACAGGTGTGACAAGTTTTGATAAATTCAGAAACATCCCTCTTTAATCTAGGCCAAAATAAATGTCTTAATATGCGATTGTAGGTTTTCCTCACCCCCATATGTCCAGCCACGTCGCTGTGAGAAGTTTCCAACACCAACTCACAAAGCTTAACTGGTACAACAACCTGACTAATTGCCTCCCCAGAAAAACACTATCATGAGACACCCACTTTCTCATCAGGACATCCTCTTGGAGAAAATAGCCATGGGCGACATCTCCCAACTGTTCTATAGGCACAATTTGATCACGCAACTCTTCCAACGTGGGGTCATCCCGTTGCGCATTGATTAGATCTGAGCGGGTTACAGATAACGGGATAACAGAGAAAACAGTGACATACTTTGTATTATTATCATTAGTCGGCGCAGTGACCAGTTCGCCACGGCTCATAGAACGTGTCACTGCACACGCAGAGAACACCTCTGGGAAACTCTGTACACTCTCATCAGGAATCCCAACAAATGACGGCTTAGTGGAAACCACTAGAGATGGAAACACGACAGGCCATACACGCTCACCAGCCAAGTTATTCCCAAGGATAACATCGATACCCTCAATAGGCAACGAAGGACGCACACCCACAACAACTTCACCCTTCACCAGCCCACAATCCAACATCAGTTTATGCAATGGAACTGACAGAGTGTTCAAACCTATTCCCCTAATTAGAACACTATTCCCCGAATCAGTCTCAGCAGAAAAGGGTAACACAGACTCCAACACAAATGATTCAGAGGCACCTGTGTCTCTCAGGATCTTCACTGGCACTAGGTCTTTACTTCCTAACATAGACACAAAACCTTCTGTAATGAAAGGTAAATAGTCTGGATCAATATGGACTTTCACATTCTCCTGGGCCTGAGGAAATGAGTCATGAATGAACTGATGTGGAACAGGTGCAGCTAATGCAGTAGGCTTAGATTTAGCGTAAGCACCCTTTGACCTGAGAAGTGGACATTCGTTTTTCCAATGCCCTGAACCTTGACAGTAGTGACACTCCTGCCCAAAGTCAGCTTTACCATGGGAGTCAGGTTCAACCCTAGTTGAATAGAACTCTGCCCGAGAACCAAAGTATCTCGGTGAGCGAAGCCCAAATCTATCCGAACGCCCCCACTCTTTCCGAATACGGGGTTCTGCAAAGACACTTTTGTGAGTCAACACATACTCGTCCGCCAAAACTGCAGCTTCAGCAACATTCTTTACTTTCTGTTCATTAATATACGTGGCAATACAATCAGGAATTGTGTCCTTAAATTGCTCTAACATAATCAGATCACACAGCCCTTGGAAAGTCACAACTGCAGAGGCGGAACACCAGCGATTAAACTGTAAAGATAACTGTCGCGCAAACTCAACATGAGTCTGGTTATCATCCCTTTTTAAAGTTCTAAATAGTTGGCGGTAAGCCTCAGGGACCAATTCATAAATCTGTAACACAGCTGTTTTAACTTTATCATAACTGGCACTGTAGTGTACACTAAGAGCTGAATATGCTTCCTGCGCTTTACCAGTCAGCACACACTGCAACATTAAAGTGCGGTCAGAATCAGGCCAACTCCTAGCGTCAGCAACCCGCTCAAACAACGAAAAGAATGTCTCGGAGTCCCTTTCATTAAACCGAGGCAATAACCGTAAGTTCCCAACAATATCAAATGTCTCTGGGGCACGACCAAAAGCGGAACTACCCCTAGGTAAATCTGGGTCACCTTCCCAAAACAAACTCTCCCCTGAGATCTTTCCTTCCCTAACCAACTCTATACGTTCTTGTTGCAATTTGATTTTAGCACGCTCCATATCTTGTTTAAATGCCAATTCCTTTTCATATTTTACACGATCATGCTCTAGCTTCTCACGATCATGCTGCCGATCATGCTCTCTCTTCTCACGATCATGCTCCAGCTGTAACAAAAGCAGTTCTTTCTGCTGTTCAAAAAGAAGGCTACTAGGACTAACCGATGGAATGTCCATTGTAACGTTATGGGGAGACGACAAATCCTCAGCAGAGGCTGGCCCAGTGGTAACTTCAAGAATACCACTCTCCATCAGATTGGCCTTCAATATCAACCTAATAGAATTCTTTAGACGTTTATCACTAATCTCAACCTTGTAGTGTTCCGCGACCTTCAACAGCTGTTCTTTAGTACCTAAATCTAACAATTCCTCTGATGGAGAGCGAATGAACTTATCTACATAAGACGCCATAATCACACAAAAAAAAATTCTCGCTCTTCCCTTCTGCTGAGCACACCAGACCACAACCCGAGAATTGACAATCACCCTGAGTACCACAGAAGAGAGATGAGATACGGAGCTTCCCCAAAACCTACAATAACTCAACCCTAGTCTTCGTGCAGATTTGCGGTGGGAATTTACGCACTGTAGCCCGCTGGCAAGGAAATAGAACTCCCCAGCATGCTGGCAAATTCCACCAAGCCACGGATGTGCCCCCGAGACAACTGCTCAGTCCACAGACACCACACAAAAATAACAAACATTAACCATGCCCAACATATTCCAAAAAATGAAACACGTCGCTAAACCTATCAGGGGAAAAAGGCTATAGCTAGCAAGTTCCACTACCCTACCCAAATCTCCCACCGAGGTACACAGCAGATTACTCACCTCAGACTGATGTCCCAACAGAAAGTAGAAGAAGAGTTCAGGCTAGGCAGGGCCTGGAAACTAACCATTATAGTCTCTCCAACACAGCACACAAACCAAACAACAAAAGGCAACCAATACTGGGCCTATCAAACACAATATGCAAACCAAACACGTACCTCCACGGTCTCCCAAACCAATAGTTCAAATATCCCGGATGAGCCCCCACTTGTCACGAACCGGCTCAAAGCCCGTAACAAAGGGAGACAACGTGGAGATAAGGAGTAGCAAAATATGTATTTATTAACTAAAGCAACTAAGTATAATATACAATGGTGTGTGTAATCAGTAATCAGTAGTGTAAGTGAGTGTTTTGCATGCATGAATGTGATAATGCAGGGTGATGAAAGGTGCCAAAGCAAACAAACAAACAAACGGCCACCAAGAACCACAACACAATCTACAAAGGGTGTCTGCATGGAGAGAGTCTCCTCCATGAATGGGGAAGTGGTGTATTTATCCTGGGAGACACCTGGCCCAGGTGTTTCCCATGTAGCTGACGACCCTCCCAACTCCGCCCACCAGCATCCTAATAAGGAAATAACAGAGAGAATACGGCAGACAGAGTGGGAGGGTCGTCACAGTGTGTGTGTCTCTGTCTTTCTGTGTGTGTGTGTGTGTGTGTGTATATATATATATTACTCCCTCTGTCACCCCTCTCTCATCCCTCTCTCATCCCTCTGTCATCCCTCTCTCATCCCTCTGTCATCCCTCTGTCGTCCCTCTGTCATCTCTCTCGCATCCCTCTCTCATCCCTCTGTCATCCCTCTCTCATCCCTCTGTCATCCCTCTCTCATCCCTCTGTCATCCCTCTCGCATCCCTCTCTCATCCCTCTCTCATCCCTCGCTCATTCCTCTGTCATCCCTCTGTCATCCCTCTCTCATCCCTATCTCATCCCTCTGTCATCCCTCTCTCATCCCTCTGTCATCCCTCTCTCATCACTCTGTCATCCCTCTCTCATCCCTCTGTCATCCCTCTCTCATCCCTCAGTCACCCCTCTCTCATCCCTCTGTCATCCCTCTCACATCCCTCTCTCATCCCTCTGTCATCCCTCTCTCATTCCTCTGTCATCCCTCTCTCATCCCTCTGTCATCCCTCTCTCATCCCTCTGTCATCCCTCTCTCATCACTCTGTCATCCCTCTCTCATCCCTCTGTCATCCCTCTCTCATCCCTCAGTCACCCCTCTCTCATCCCTCTGTCATCCCTCTCACATCCCTCTCTCATCCCTCTGTCATCCCTCTCTCATTCCTCTGTCATCTCTCTCTCATCCCTATCTCATCTCTCTGTCATCCCTCTCTCATTCCTCTGTCATCTCTCTCTCATCTCTCTGTCATCCCTCTCTCATCCCTCTGTCATCCCTCTCTCATCCCTCTCTCATCCCTCTCTCATCCCTCTGTCATCCCTCTCTCATCCCTCTGTCATCCCTCTCTCATCCCTCTGTCACCCCTCTCTCATCCCTCTGTCATCCCTCTCTCATCCCTCTGTCATCCCTCTGTCATCCCTCTGTCATCCCTCTCACATCCCTCAATCATCCCTCTGTCATCCCTCTCTCATTCCTCTGTCATCTCTCTCTCATCCCTATCTCATCTCTCTGTCATCCCTCTCTCATTCCTCTGTCATCTCTCTCTCATCCCTATCTCATCTCTCTGTCATCCCTCTCTCATCCCTCTGTCATCCCTCTCTCATCCCTCTGTCACCCCTCTCTCATCCCTCTGTCATCCCTCTCTCATCCCTCTGTCACCCCTCTCTCATCCCTTTCTCATCCCTCTGTCATCCCTCTGTCATCCCTCTCTCATCCCTCTCTCATCCCTGAATACCTAATCTGTTTTCTTTGGAGGAGACGTCTCCTCTATCTGTCTATCATTCCCAGCTAGATAAGAAATGGAGGAGACGTCTCATCTACCCGTCTATCATTCCCAGCTAGATAAGAAATGGAGGAGACGTCTCATCTACCCGTCTATCATTCCCAGCTAGATAAGAAATGGAGGAGACGTCTCATCTACCCGTCTATCATTCCCAGCTAGATAAGAAATGGAGGAGACGTCTCATCTACCCGTCTATCATTCCCAGCTAGATAAGAAATGGAGGAGACGTCTCATCTACCCGTCTATCATTCCCAGCTAGATAAGAAATGGAGGAGACGTCTCATCTACCCGTCTATCATTCCCAGCTAGATAAGAAATGGAGGAGACGTCTCATCTACCCGTCTATCATTCCCAGCTAGATAAGAAATGGAGGAGACGTCTCATCTACCCGTCTATCATTCCCAGCTAGATAAGAAATGGAGGAGACGTCTCCTCTATCTGTCTATCATTCCCAGCTAGATAAGAAATGGAGGAGACGTCTCCTCTATCCGTCTATCATTCCCAGCTAGATAAGAAATGGAGGAGACGTCTCATCTCTCTGTCTATCATTCCCAGCTAGATAAGAAATGGAGGAGACGTCTCATCTACCCGTCTATCATTCCCAGCTAGATAAGAAATGGAGGAGACGTCTCATCTCTCTGTCTATCATTCCCAGCTAGATAAGAAATGGAGGAGACGTCTCATCTACCCGTCTATCATTCCCAGCTAGATAAGAAATGGAGGAGACATCTCCTCTATCTGTCTATCATTCCCAGCTAGATAAGAAATGGAGGAGACGTCTCATCTCTCTGTCTATCATTCCCAGCTAGATAAGAAATGGAGGAGACGTCTCCTCTATCTGTCTATCATTCTATCATCATGTCTATCATGTGTGTGTGGTGTGTGTGTGGTGTGTGTGTGTGTGTGTGTGTGTGTGTGTGTGCGTGTATACAGCCTTTCTTAAAGCATGAGTCACGACCCACTTTGGACCTGTTAATATTGTGTGTTGCGACCTTTCATATTACATTTACATTTACATTTAAGTCATTTAGCAGACGCTCTTATCCAGAGCGACTTACAAATTGGTGCGTTCCCAAATTGGTGCGTTAAATGTATAATTATTTAATGAATTACTGGAATTGATTTTGCCAAGTGCAACGGCGCTCTCTGTTCACTACGATCTCTGTTCAGCAGAGGTACCTCAGCTGAGTTTGGCAGCAGCGCGAGGTGGAGGGAGACGCCCAGTGTGCTTCGTCATTTACTGGATCTTTTGTTTTTCTTCAGTTTTCTTGAAGATCACTCCGCGACACACGCGCCGCAGCGCTGTGGTTCAGCATCAGATGACTTGTCATTCCCGCTCGCAGTCACTTACCGACGTCATCAAAATGGACTCCAGCTAGCCACCAGTTCTGACTGAGCTTCAGTCGTCACGAAACGACAGATACAGCGACGGAGTTTCTATCTCTTGGTTTATGTACAATCTTTGAGAAATTCAGAGTATCGCCCGCAACGTGTTCCGTGCGGAATTAGCGGAATGGTATCATAAACATCAAACGCGTGGTTTCCATGGTTTCCAGGTGTTTGGTTACATTCGTTCCGTTACCGGACCTTATCATGAACCTTCCTCCCTTCAGCAGCCCCCTGTGGTTCTGTTTATACATCTGTGTGATTTGATCAATCAGTTTATTCCAGTTCCCGATTGAAAATTATTTGTTGTATTTTAACATCTACAGTTCCAACCTAGATAGATAATGTCAGAGTGTTTTTAATGGGGGGAAATTAACATGAGTAGGTATTTACATGGGTATTTCATTGTTATTTGTTGTTGTTAATATTGCATTTGTTTTAATGCATAACGGCAATGAAATGTACCAACATTTACGTATTGTTGCATATTTTTCCTAAGCTTGGGTTCCAGGAAAACACAGAATTTCTAATTTGGGTCCCAGGCGGAAAAATGCTTAAGATCCCCTGGTCTATCATGTAGCGCCTGGTTTATACAGTGCCTTGCGAAAGTATTCGGCCCCCTTGAACTTTGCGACCTTTTGCCACATTTCAGGCTTCAAACATAAAGATATAAAACTGTATTTTTTTGTGAAGAATCAACAGCCAGTGGGACACAATCATGAAGTGGAACGACATTTATTGGATATTTCAAACTTTTTTAACAAATCAAAAACTGAAAAATGGGCGTGCAAAATTATTCAACCCCTTTACTTTCAGTGCAGCAAACTCTCTCCAGAAGTTCAGTGAGGATCTCTGAATGATCCAATGTTGACCTAAATGACTAATGATGATAAATACAATCCACCTGTGTGTAATCAAGTCTCCGTATAAATGCACCTGCACTGTGATAGTCTCAGAGGTCCGTTAAAAGCGCAGAGAGCATCATGAAGAACAAGGAACACACCAGGCAGGTCCGAGATACTGTTGTGAAGAAGTTTAAAGCCGGATTTGGATACAAAAAGATTTCCCAAGCTTTAAACATCCCAAAGAGCACTGTGCAAGCGATAATATTGAAATGGAAGGAGTATCAGACCACTGCAAATCTACCAAGACCTGGCCGTCCCTCTAAACTTTCAGCTCATACAAGGAGAGGACTGATCAGAGATGCAGCCAAGAGGCCCATGATCACTCTGGATGAACTGCAGAGATCTGCAGCTGAGGTGGGAGACTCTGTCCATAGGACAACAACCAGTCGTATATTGCACAAATCTGGCCTTTATGGAAGAGTGGCAAGAAGAAAGCCATTTCTTAAAGATATCCATAAAAAGTGTTGTTTAAAGTTTGCCACAAGCCACCTGGGAGACGCACCAAACATGTCGAAGAGTGTGCTCTGGTCAGATGTAACTTTTTGGCAACAATGCAAAATGTTATGTTTGGCGTAAAAGCAACACAGCTCATCACCCTGAACACACCATCCCCACTGTCAAACATGGTGGTGGCAGCATCATGGTTTGGGCCTGCTTTTCTTCAGCAGGGACAGGGAAGATGGTTAAAATTGATGGGAAGATGGATGGAGCCAAATACAGGACCATTCTGGAAGAAAACCTGATGGAGTCTGCAAAAGACCTGAGACTGGGACGGAGATTTGTCTTCCAACAAGACAATGATCCAAAACATAAAGCAAAATCTACAATGGAATGGTTAAAAAATAAACATATCCAGGTGTTAGAATGGCCAAGTCAAAGTCCAGACCTGAATCCAATCGAGAATCTGTGGAAAGAACTGACAACTGCTGTTCACAAATGCTGTCCATCCAACCTCACTGAGCTCGAGCTGTTTTGCAAGGAGGAATGGGAAAAAATGTCAGTCTCTCGATGTGCAAAACTGATAGAGACATACCCCAAGCGACTTACAGCTGTAATCGCAGCAAAATGTGGAGCTACAAAGTATTAACTTAAGGGGGCTGAATAATTTTGCACGCCCAATTTTTCAGTTTTTGATTTGTTAAAAAAGTTTGAAATATCCAATAAATGTCGTTCCACTTTATGATTGTGTCCCACTTGTTGTTGATTCTTCACAAAAAAATACAGTTTTCTATATTTATGTTTGAAGCCTGAAATGTGGCAAAAGGTCGCAAAGTTCAAGGGGGCCGAATACTTTCGCAAGGCACTGTATGTATCAGCAACAGTCATTATCTGGCCTACTTTCTGTGTTTACTGTCCTGCTGTCAGATCAGCCAGGTTTATTTGGCCTCCTTTCTGTGTTTACTGTCCTGCTGTCAGATCAGCCAGGTTTAGTTGGCCTCCTTTCTGTGTTTACTGTCCTGCTGTCAGATCAGCCAGGTGTATCTGGCCTCCTTTCTGTGTTTACTGTCCTGCTGTCAGATCAGCCAGGTTTATCTGGCCTACTTTCTGTGTTTACTGTCCTGCTGTCAGATCAGCCAGGTGTATCTGGCATCCTTTCTGTGTTTACTGTCCTGCTGTCAGATCAGCCAGGTTTATCTGGCCTACTTTCTGTGTTTACTGTCCTGCTGTCAGATCAGCCAGGTTTATTTGGCCTCCTTTCTGTGTTTACTGTCCTGCTGTCAGATCAGCCAGGTTTATCTGGCCTCCTTTCTGTGTTTACTGTCCTGCTGTCAGATCAGCCAGGTTTATCTGGCCTCCTTTCTGTGTTTACTGTCCTGCTGTCAGATCAGCCAGGTGTATCTGGCCTCCTTTCTGTTTTTACTGTCCTGCTGTCAGATCAGCCAGGTGTATCTGGCCTCCTTTCTGTGTTTACTGTCCTGCTGTCAGATCAGCCAGGTTTATCTGGCCTCCTTTCTGTGTTTACTGTCCTGCTGTCAGATCAGCCAGGTGTATCTGGCCTCCTTTCTGTTTTTACTGTCCTGCTGTCAGATCAGCCAGGTGTATCTGGCCTCCTTTCTGTGTTTACTGTCTTGCTGTCAGATCAGCCAGGTGTATCTGGCAGGCTACAGTTAGCCTGTCGTCTAATATGGTAGTCTACAGGGGGTACAGTGGTAGTCTATTGGGGGTAGAGAGTTCATAGTGTAGTCTATAGGAGGTAGTGAGGGCATATGGTAGTCTATAGGGGGTAGTGAGGGCATATGGTAGTCTGTAGGGGGTAGTGAGGGCATATGGTAGTCTGTAGGGGTAGTGAGGGCATATGGTAGTCTGTAGGGGGTAGTGAGGGCATATGGTAGTCTGTAGGGGTAGTGAGGGCATATGGTAGTCTATAGGGGGTAGTGAGGGCATAGTGTAGTCTATAGGGGGTAGTGAGGGCATATGGTAGTCTATAGGGGTAGTGAGGGCATATGGTAGTCTATAGGAGGTAGTGAGGGCATAGTGTAGTCTATAGGGGGTAGTGAGGGCATATGGTAGTCTATAGGGGGTAGTGAGGGCATATGGTAGTCTATAGGGGGTAGTGAGGGCATATGGTAGTCTATAGGGGGTAGTGAGGGCATATGGTAGTCTATAGGGTGTAGAGAGGTACTGTGGTAGTCTATATGGGGTAGTGAGGGCATATGGTAGTCTATAGGGGGTAGTGAGGGCATATGGTAGTCTATAGGGGGTAGTGAGGGCATATGGTAGTCTATAGGGGGTAGTGAGGGCATATGGTAGTCTATAGGGTGTAGAGAGGTACTGTTGTAGTCTATATGGGGTAGTGAGGGCATATGGTAGTCTATATGGGGTAGTGAGGGCATATGGTAGTCTATATGGGGTAGTGAGGGCATATGGTAGTCTATAGGAGGTAGTGAGGTAATATGGTAGTCTACAGGGGGTAGAGAGGTACTGTGGTAGTCTATATGGGGTAGTGAGGGCATATGGTAGTCTATAGGAGGTAGTGAGGTAATATGGTAGTCTACAGGGGGTAGAGAGGTACTGTGGTATTCTATATGGGGTAGTGAGGGCATATGGTAGTCTATAGGAGGTAGTGAGGTAATATGGTAGTCTACAGGGGGTAGAGAGGTACTGTGGTAGTCTATATGGGGTAGTGAGGGCATATGGTAGTCTATATGGGGTAGTGAGGGCATATGGTAGTCTATATGGGGTAGTGAGGGCATATGGTAGTCTATAGGGGGTAGTGAGGTAATATGGTAGTCTACAGGGGGTAGAGAGGTACTGTGGTAGTCTATAGGTGGTAGTGAGGGCATATGGTAGTCTATAGGGGGTAGTGAGGTAATATGGTAGTCTACAGGGGGTAGAGAGGTACTGTGGTAGTCTATATGGGGTAGTGAGGGCATATGGTAGTCTATAGGAGGTAGTGAGGTAATATGGTAGTCTACAGGGGTAGAGAGGTACTGTGGTAGTCTATATGGGGTAGTGAGGTAATATGGTAGTCTACAGGGTGTAGAGAGGTACTGTGGTAGTCTATATGGGGTAGTGAGGGCATATGGTAGTCTATAGGAGGTAGTGAGGTAATATGGTAGTCTACAGGGGGTAGAGAGGTACTGTGGTAGTCTATATGGGGTAGTCAGGTAATATGGTAGTCTACAGGGTGTAGAGAGGTACTGTGGTAGTCTATATGGGGTAGTGAGGGCATATGGTAGTCTATAGGAGGTAGTGAGGTAATATGGTAGTCTACAGGGGGTAGAGAGGTACTGTGGTAGTCTATATGGGGTAGTGAGGGCATATGGTAGTCTATATGGGGTAGTGAGGGCATATGGTAGTCTATATGGTGTAGAGAGGTACTGTGGTAGTCTATATGGGGTAGTGAGGTAATATGGTAGTCTATATGGGGTAGTGAGGTAATATGGTAGTCTATATGGTGTAGATAGGTACTGTGGTAGTCTATATGGGGTAGTGAGGTAATATGGTAGTCTATATGGTGTAGTGAGGTAATATGGTAGTCTATATGGGGTAGTGAGGGCATATGGTAGTCTATAGGAGGTAGTGAGTTAATATGGTAGTCTACAGGGGGTAGAGAGGTACTGTGGTAGTCTATAGGTGGTAGTGAGGGCATATGGTAGTCTATAGGGGGTAGTGAGGTAATATGGTAGTCTACAGGGGGTAGAGAGGTACTGTGGTAGTCTATATGGGGTAGTGAGGGCATATGGTAGTCTATAGGAGGTAGTGAGGTAATATGGTAGTCTATAGGGGGTAGTGAGGGCATATGGTAGTCTATAGGGGGTAGTGAGGGCATATGGTAGTCTATATGGGGTAGTGAGGGCATATGGTAGTCTATATGGGGTAGTGAGGGCATATGGTAGTCTATAGGAGGTAGTGAGGTAATATGGTAGTCTACAGGGGGTAGAGAGGTACTGTGGTAGTCTATATGGGGTAGTGAGGGCATATGGTAGTCTATAGGAGGTAGTGAGGTATTATGGTAGTCTACAGGGGGTAGAGAGGTACTGTGGTAGTCTATATGGGGTAGTGAGGGCATATGGTAGTCTATAGGAGGTAGTGAGGTAATATGGTAGTCTACAGGGGGTAGAGAGGTACTGTGGTAGTCTATATGGGGTAGTGAGGGCATATGGTAGTCTATATGGGGTAGTGAGGGCATATGGTAGTCTATATGGGGTAGTGAGGGCATATGGTAGTCTATAGGGGGTAGTGAGGTAATATGGTAGTCTACAGGGGGTAGAGAGGTACTGTGGTAGTCTATAGGTGGTAGTGAGGGCATATGGTAGTCTATAGGGGGTAGTGAGGTAATATGGTAGTCTACAGGGGGTAGAGAGGTACTGTGGTAGTCTATATGGGGTAGTGAGGGCATATGGTAGTCTATAGGAGGTAGTGAGGTAATATGGTAGTCTACAGGGGGTAGAGAGGTACTGTGGTAGTCTATATGGGGTAGTGAGGTAATATGGTAGTCTACAGGGTGTAGAGAGGTACTGTGGTAGTCTATATGGGGTAGTGAGGGCATATGGTAGTCTATAGGAGGTAGTGAGGTAATATGGTAGTCTACAGGGGGTAGAGAGGTACTGTGGTAGTCTATATGGGGTAGTCAGGTAATATGGTAGTCTACAGGGTGTAGAGAGGTACTGTGGTAGTCTATATGGGGTAGTGAGGGCATATGGTAGTCTATAGGAGGTAGTGAGGTAATATGGTAGTCTACAGGGGGTAGAGAGGTACTGTGGTAGTCTATATGGGGTAGTGAGGGCATATGGTAGTCTATATGGGGTAGTGAGGGCATATGGTAGTCTATATGGTGTAGAGAGGTACTGTGGTAGTCTATATGGGGCAGTGAGGTAATATGGTAGTCTATATGGGGTAGTGAGGTAATATGGTAGTCTATATGGTGTAGATAGGTACTGTGGTAGTCTATATGGGGTAGTGAGGTAATATGGTAGTCTATATGGTGTAGTGAGGTAATATGGTAGTCTATATGGGGTAGTGAGGGCATATGGTAGTCTATAGGAGGTAGTGAGTTAATATGGTAGTCTACAGGGGGCAGAGAGGTACTGTGGTAGTCTATAGGTGGTAGTGAGGGCATATGGTAGTCTATAGGGGGTAGTGAGGTAATATGGTAGTCTACAGGGGGTAGAGAGGTACTGTGGTAGTCTATATGGGGTAGTGAGGGCATATGGTAGTCTATAGGAGGTAGTGAGGTAATATGGTAGTCTATAGGGGGTAGTGAGGGCATATGGTAGTCTATAGGGGGTAGTGAGGGCATATGGTAGTCTATAGGGTGTAGAGAGGTACTGTGGTAGTCTATATGGGGTAGTGAGGGCAAATGGTAGTCTATAGGGGGTAGTGAGGGCATATGGTAGTCTATAGGGGTAGTGAGGGCATATGGTAGTCTATAGGGTGTAGTGAGGGCATATGGTAGTCTATAGGGTGTAGAGAGGTACTGTTGTTGTCTATATGGGGTAGTGAGGGCATATGGTAGTCTATATGGGGTAGTGAGGGCATATGGTAGTCTATATGGTGTAGAGAGGTACTGTGGTAGTCTATATGGGGTAGTGAGGTAATATGGTAGTCTATATGGGGTAGTGAGGTAATATGGTAGTCTATATGGGGTAGTGAGGTAATATAGTAGTCTATATGGTGTAGAGAGGTAATATGGTAGTCTATATGGTGTAGATAGGTACTGTGGTAGTCAATATGGGGTAGTGAGGTAATATGGTAGTCTATATGGTGTAGTGAGGTAATATGGTAGTCTATATGGGGTAGTGAGGGCATATGGTAGTCTATAGGAGGTAGTGAGTTAATATGGTAGTCTACAGGGGGTAGAGAGGTACTGTGGTAGTCTATAGGTGGTAGTGAGGGCATATGGTAGTCTATAGGGGGTAGTGAGGTAATATGGTAGTCTACAGGGGGTAGAGAGGTACTGTGGTAGTCTATATGGGGTAGTGAGGGCATATGGTAGTCTATAGGAGGTAGTGAGGTAATATGGTAGTCTATAGGGGGTAGTGAGGGCATATGGTAGTCTATAGGGTGTAGTGAGGGCATATGGTAGTCTATAGGGTGTAGAGAGGTACTGTTGTTGTCTATATGGGGTAGTGAGGGCATATGGTAGTCTATATGGGGTAGTGAGGGCATGTGGTAGTCTATATGGGGTAGTGAGGGCATATGGTAGTCTATAGGAGGTAGTGAGGTAATATGGTAGTCTACAGGGGGTAGAGAGGTACTGTGGTAGTCTATATGGGGTAGTGAGGTAATATGGTAGTCTACAGGGTGTAGAGAGGTACTGTGGTAGTCTATATGGGGTAGTGAGGGCATATGGTAGTCTATAGGAGGTAGTGAGGTAATATGGTAGTCTACAGGGGGTAGAGAGGTACTGTGGTAGTCTATATGGGGTAGTGAGGGCATATGGTAGTCTATATGGGGTAGTGAGGGCATATGGTAGTCTATATGGTGTAGAGAGGTACTGTGGTAGTCTATATGGGGTAGTGAGGTAATATGGTAGTCTATATGGGGTAGTGAGGTAATATGGTAGTCTATATGGGGTAGTGAGGTAATATGGTAGTCTATATGGTGTAGAGAGGTAATATGGTAGTCTATATGGTGTAGATAGGTACTGTGGTAGTCTATATGGGGTAGTGAGGTAATATGGTAGTCTATATGGTGTAGTGAGGTAATATGGTAGTCTATATGGGGTAGTGAGGGCATATGGTAGTCTATAGGAGGTAGAGAGTTAATATGGTAGTCTACAGGGGGTAGAGAGGTACTGTGGTAGTCTATAGGTGGTAGTGAGGGCATATGGTAGTCTATAGGGGGTAGTGAGGTAATATGGTAGTCTACAGGGGGTAGAGAGGTACTGTGGTAGTCTATATGGGGTAGTGAGGGCATATGGTAGTCTATAGGAGTTAGTGAGGTAATATGGTAGTCTATAGGGGGTAGTGAGGGCATATGGTAGTCTATAGGGGGTAGTGAGGGCATATGGTAGTCTATAGGGTGTAGAGAGGTACTGTGGTAGTCTATATGGGGTAGTGAGGGCAAATGGTAGTCTATAGGGGGTAGTGAGGGCATATGGTAGTCTATAGGGGTAGTGAGGGCATATGGTAGTCTATAGGGGGTAGTGAGGGCATATGGTAGTCTATAGGGGGTAGTGAGGGCATATGGTAGTCTATAGGGGGTAGTGAGGGCATATGGTAGTCTATAGGGGTAGTGAGGGCATATGGTAGTCTATAGGAGGTAGTGAGGTAATATGGTAGTCTACAGGGGGTAGAGAGGTACTGTGGTAGTCTATATGGGGTAGTGAGGGCATATGGTAGTCTATATGGGGTAGTGAGGTAATATGGTAGTCTACAGGGTGTAGAGAGGTACTGTGGTAGTCTATATGGGGTAGTGAGGGCATATGGTAGTCTATAGGAGGTAGTGAGGTAATATGGTAGTCTACAGGGGGTAGAGAGGTACTGTGGTAGTCTATATGGGGTAGTGAGGGCATATGGTAGTCTATATGGGGTAGTGAGGGCATATGGTAGTCTATATGGTGTAGAGAGGTACTGTGGTAGTCTATATGGGGTAGTGAGGTAATATGGTAGTCTATATGGGGTAGTGAGGTAATATGGTAGTCTATATGGGGTAGTGAGGTAATATGGTAGTCTATATGGTGTAGAGAGGTACTGTGGTAGTCTATATGGGGTAGTGAGGTACTGTGGTAGTCTATATGGTGTAGTGAGGTAATATGGTAGTCTATATGGGGTAGTGAGGGCATATGGTAGTCTATAGGAGGTAGTGAGGTAATATGGTAGTCTACAGGGGGTAGAGAGGTACTGTGGTAGTCTATAGGTGGTAGTGAGGGCATATGGTAGTCTATAGGGGGTAGTGAGGTAATATGGTAGTCTACAGGGGGTAGAGAGGTACTGTGGTAGTCTATATGGGGTAGTGAGGGCATATGGTAGTCTATAGGAGGTAGTGAGGTAATATGGTAGTCTACAGGGGGTAGAGAGGTACTGTGGTAGTCTATATGGGGTAGTGAGGGCATATGGTAGTCTATATGGGGTAGTGAGGTAATATGGTAGTCTACAGGGTGTAGAGAGGTACTGTGGTAGTCTATATGGGGTAGTGAGGGCATATGGTAGTCTATAGGAGGTAGTGAGGTAATATGGTAGTCTACAGGGGGTAGAGAGGTACTGTGGTAGTCTATATGGGGTAGTGAGGGCATATGGTAGTCTATATGGGGTAGTGAGGGCATATGGTAGTCTATATGGTGTAGAGGGGTAGTACTGTGGTAGTCTATATGGGGTAGTGAGGTAATATGGTAGTCTATATGGGGTAGTGAGGTAATATGGTAGTCTATATGGGGTAGTGAGGTAATATGGTAGTCTATATGGTGTAGAGAGGTACTGTGGTAGTCTATATGGGGTAGTGAGGTACTGTGGTAGTCTATATGGTGTAGTGAGGTAATATGGTAGTCTATATGGGGTAGTGAGGGCATATGGTAGTCTATAGGAGGTAGTGAGGTAATATGGTAGTCTACAGGGGGTAGAGAGGTACTGTGGTAGTCTATAGGTGGTAGTGAGGGCATATGGTAGTCTATAGGGGGTAGTGAGGTAATATGGTAGTCTACAGGGGGTAGAGAGGTACTGTGGTAGTCTATATGGGGTAGTGAGGGCATATGGTAGTCTATAGGAGGTAGTGAGGTAATATGGTAGTCTACAGGGGGTAGAGAGGTACTGTGGTAGTCTATATGGGGTAGTGAGGTAATATGGTAGTCTACAGGGTGTAGAGAGGTACTGTGGTAGTCTATATGGGGTAGTGAGGGCATATGGTAGTCTATAGGAGGTAGTGAGGTAATATGGTAGTCTACAGGGGGTAGAGAGGTACTGTGGTAGTCTATATGGGGTAGTGAGGTAATATGGTAGTCTACATGGTGTAGAGAGGTACTGTGGTAGTCTATATGGGGTAGTGAGGGCATATGGTAGTCTATAGGAGGTAGTGAGGTAATATGGTAGTCTACAGGGGGTAGAGAGGTACTGTGGTAGTCTATATGGGGTAGTGAGGGCATATGGTAGTCTATATGGTGTAGAGAGGTACTGTGGTAGTCTATATGGGGTAGTGAGGTAATATGGTAGTCTATATGGGGTAGTGAGGTAATATGGTAGTCTATATGGGGTAGTGAGGTAATATGGTAGTCTATATGGTGTAGAGAGGTACTGTGGTAGTCTATATGGGGTAGTGAGGTAATATGGTAGTCTATATGGGGTAGTGAGGTAATATGGTAGTCTATAGGAGGTAGTGAGGTAATATGGTAGTCTATAGGAGGTAGTGAGGTTATATGGTAGTCTACAGGGTGTAGAGAGGTACTGTGGTAGTCTATATGGGGTAGTGATGGCATATGGTAGTCTATAGGAGGTAGTGAGGTAATATGGTAGTCTATATGGGGTAGTGAGGGCACAAGGTGTACCTGATCCCGCTGATATGGCAGAACCACCCTCTTCTACCACCTCCCTTCCCTGGAGAAGGCAAAGTGACCTGAAGGACATGTCCCCCTGGAACCTTCTGTGTGTGTCCCCAGACTACAGTTAGCCTGTCGTCTATCATGAGGGTTTCTGTGTGTGTCCCCAGACTACAGTTAGCCTGTCGTCTATCATGAGGGTTTCTGTGTGTGTCCCCAGACTAGTTAGCCTGTCGTCTATCATGAGGGTTTCTGTGTGTGTCCCCAGACTACAGTTAGCCTGTCGTCTATCATGAGGGTTTCTGTGTGTGTCCCCAGACTAGTTAGCCTGTCGTCTATCATGAGGGTTTCTGTGTGTGTCCCCAGACTACAGTTAGCCTGTCGTCTATCATGAGGGTTTCTGTGTGTGTCCCCAGACTACAGTTAGCCTGTCGTCTATCATGAGGGTTTCTGTGTGTGTATGTCTTTGTGTATCTGTGAACATTTAAAGGGTTTGAATAGTTGTCTGTCTGTCTGTCTGTCTGTCTGTCTGTCTGTCTGTCTGTCTGTCTGTCTGTCTGTCTGTCTGTCTGTCTGTCTGTCTGTCTGTCTGTCTGTCTGTCTGTCTGTCTGTCTTTCTGAACATCTTCCTGTGTATCATGTCATTGGTGTGTGTGTGTGTATTGTGTGTTGGTGTGTGTGTATTGTGTGTTGGTGTGTGTGTGTGCGTATTGTGTGTTGGTGTGTGTGTGTGTATTGTGTGTTGGTGTGTGTGTGTGTGCGTATTGTGTGTCGGTGTGTGTGCCTGTCCATCTGCCAAATATAATTGAGATCTAGAACAAGTCAGCTCCCTTCTTTCGATCTCAAATACATGGGGACAAATAGTCATCCCTTCATCGTCTCCCATTCCTCCCTCTGTTCCTCCACTCGTCCCCATGGGGCTGTTGGGTCTCTTGTTCCCAGTTTTTGTGCGTCCCAAACGACACCTTATTCCCTGCATAGTGTACTACTACCCTATGGGCCCTTGTCAAAAGTAGTGCACTACCCTATGGACCCTTGTCAAAAGTAGTGCACTACCCTATGGGCCCTTGTCAAAAGTAGTGCACTACCCTATGGGCCCTTGTCAAAAGTAGTGCACTACCCTATGAGCCCTTGTCAAAAGTAGTGCACTACCCTATGGGCCCTTGTCAAAAGTAGTGCACTACCCTATGGGCCCTTGTCAAAAGTAGTGCACTACCCTATGAGCCCTTGTCAAAAGTAGTGCACTACCCTATGGGCCCTTGTCAAAAGTAGTGCACTACCCTATGGGCCCTTGTCAAATGTAGTGCACCACCCTATGGGCCCTTGTCAAAAGTAGTGCACTACCCTATGGGCCCTTGTCAAAAGTAGTGCACTACCCTATGGGCCCTTGTCAAATGTAGTGCACTACCCTATGGGCCCTTGTCAAAAGTAGTGCACTACCCTATGGGCCCTTGTCAAAAGTAGTGCACTACCCTATGGGCCCTTGTCAAAAGTAGTGTACAAAATAAGGAATTTGGGTTCCATTTGGAACATATTCACCCACTCTCCCCTAGAGAGACTGTGTTAACATGTAGGCTGTTCCCAGTTCATCCCAGAGAGACTGTGTTAACATGTAGGCTGTTCCCAGTTCATCCCAGAGAGACTGTGTTAACATGTAGGCTGTTCCCAGTTCATCCCGGAGAGACTGTGTTAACATGTAGGCTGTTCCCAGTTCATCCCAGAGAGACTGTGTTAACATGTAGGCTGTTCCCAGTTCATCCCAGAGAGACTGTGTTAACACGTAGGCTGTTCCCAGTTCATCCCAGAGAGACTGTGTTAACATGTAGGCTGTTCCCAGTTCATCCCAGAGAGACTGTGTTAACATGTAGGCTGTTCCCAGTTCATCCCAGAGAGACTGTGTTAACATGTAGGCTGTTCCCAGTTCGTCCCAAAAACCACCCACTGATGAAATCAGACAGCCTGTCATGTTCTATAGTCTGTGTGTGTTTTTGTGTGTGTGTGTGTGTGTGTGTGTGTGTGTGTGTGTGTGTTTTCCATGTCCATGTTGGTTTTGAAATGGGATCTTGGTTTTCCTGGAACGAATGGGTTGATGATCGGGACTGGACAGGAATTGAGAACCAATGAAGATTGGGACTGAGGCACAACTGCAGCTGGGAATGGGAAGAGGAGACTGCTGCCATGGAAACCAGTTGCTAGGGAAACTGTCTATTCTATTCCCAGATCCAGAAATTCAACAGACTGCTGAGTGTGCAGATGTTAGGAGATGAAGGATAAGAGGAGAGAAAATACTTCTAATATACAGTATCTAAAATACTAAATATACAGTATCTAAAATACTAAATATACTATCTACAATACTAAATATACACTATCTAAAATACTAAATATACTATCTACAATACTAAATATACACTATCTAAAATACTAAATATACTATCTAAAATACTAAATATACAGTATCTAAAATACTAAATATACTATCTAAAATACTAAATATACACTATCTAAAATACTAAATATACTATCTAAAATACTAAATATACACTATCTAAAATACTAAATAAACGGTATCTACAACACTAAATATACGGTATCTACAATACTAAATATACTATCTACAATACTAAATATACTATCTACAATACTAAATATACAGTATCTAAAATACTAAATATACGGTATCTAAAATATTAAAGGGAAGACATATGTTTTCACTGTAGCGAGACAGACAGAGAGAGGGAGAAAGCAAAGGTGAGGGTAGGAGGGAGGGAGTAGGAGAGGGAGGGAGAGAGGGGGTGGGAGGGTAGGAGAGAGAGAGAGAGAGAGAGGGTGGGAGGGTAGGAGAGAGAGAGAGAGAGAGGGGGAGGGTAGGAGAGAGGGGGGAGGGAGGGTAGGTTAGAGAGAGAGAGAGTAAGAGAGAGAGAGAGATAGAGAGAGAGAGAGAGAGAGAGAGAGAGAGAGGGAGGGTGGGTGGGAGGGTAGGAGAGAGAGGGGGAGGGAGAGAGAGAGAGAGAGAGAGAGAGAGAGAGAGAGAGTGAGAGGCTAAATATAGATTGATACTGTATGTAATATTAAGAGACTGGTATGACCATGTTCAGACAGACAGACAGACAGACAGACAGACAGACAGACAGACAGACAGACAGACAGACAGACAGACAGACAGACAGACATAGATTCACTCAATAAGAAAAATGACTGTTTAATCCCTGTGGATTGATGAGGAATTTAAAAAATGGTATGGTTGAGAGGGATGAGGCAAAAGGAACGGCAAATAAGTCTGGCTCAACAACCGATTGACATATGTACTGCAAATTGAGAAATCATGTGACTAAACTGAATAAAAAGAAGAAGAATCTACACTAAAGATACATTATTTAAAGAATGATAGTAAAACTCTTTTGGAGCACCTTAAATTAAATGTAGGGAAAAAAGGAAAACTCAGCTCCATCATTCATTAAATCGGATGGCTCATTCATCACAAAACCAACTGATATTGCCAACTACTTTAATGATTTTTTCATTGGCAAGATTAGCAAACTTAGGCATGACATGCCAGCCACAAACGCTGACACTACACATCCAAGTATAACCAATCTAATTATGAAAGACAAGCATTGTAATTTCAAATCTGTAAAGTGAGTGTGGTAGAGGTGAAAACATTTTTGTTGTCTCTGAACAATGACAAGCCATTAGGGTTTACCATTTGGAAAATTACTGAGGATAATAGCGGACGATATTTCCACTCATATTTGGCAAATGTTCAATTTAAGCCTACTAGAAAATGTATGCCCCCAGGCTTGGAAGAAAGCAAAAATCATTCCGCTATCTAAGACTAATGAAGCCACCTTTACTGGCTCAAAGAGCCGACCAATCAGCCTGTTACTTAGTAAACTTTTGTAAAAAATTGTGTTTGACCAGGTACAATGCTATTTTACTTTAACTTCTTGGTGACAGGTATTTTCATGTCCGGATTAAATGCATTCCCAAATTCAACTGCCTGCTACTCATCCCCAGAAGATAAGATATACATATCATTATTAGATTTGGATAGAAAACACTCTGAAGTTTCTAAAACTGTTTGAATCATGTCTGTGAGTATAATAGAACTTATGTAGCAGGCGAAACCCTGAGGACAAACCATTCAGATGTTTTTTTGGAGGTCACTCTCTTTTCAATGGGTTTTCATTGGGAATCCAGATTTCTAAGGGACCTTCTTGCAGTTCCTACCGATTCCACTACTTGTTATCATATCTTTAAAAATTGGTTGAGGTTTTTCCTTTGTGTAATGAAGAAGTAGCCCTGTTTATAACGAGAGTCACTTCAAGTGTACTGTTTGTTAGAGGTGCGCGACCAGAAAACACAGATCATCCCGTCTTCAAAGTTATCGATTATTTACTTTAACAAATACCTACAGTTGTATTACAAAAGTAGTTTCAAATGTTTTGGCAAAGTTTACAGGTAACTTTTGAGATATTTTGTAGTCACGTTGCGCAAGTTGGAACCAGTGTTTTTCTTGATCAAATGCGCCAAATAAATGGACATTTTGGATATATATGGACGGAATTAATCGAACAAAAGGACCATTTGTGATATTTATGGGACATATTGGAGTGTCAACAGAAGAAGCTTGTCAAAGGTAAGGCATGATTTATATTTTTATTTCTGCGTTACTTTTTCACTCTTTACTAATGACATTCCACTAGGCTTAAGCCTGTGTGTCTATGTATACAAATGACGCAATGCTACACTATACGTGTTAGCTACAACAGCGACTGAAATGACTCAACACTATACGTGTTAGCTACAACAGCGACTGAAATGACTCAACACTATACGTGTTAGCTACAACAGCGACTGAAATGACTCAACACTATACGTGTTAGCTACAACAGGGACTGAAATGACTCAACACTATACATGTTAGCTACTGCAGCGACTGAAATGACTCAACACTATACGTGTTACCTCCTACAGCGACTGAAATGACTCAACGCTATACGTGTTAGCTACAACAGCGACTGAAATGACTCAACACTATACGTGTTAGCTACAACAGGGACTGAAATGACTCAACACTATACATGTTAGCTACTGCAGCGACTGAAATGACTCAACACTATACGTGTTAGCTACTACAGCGACTGAAATGACTCACCGCTATACGTGTTAGCTACTACAGCGACTGAAATGACTCAACACTATACGTGTCAGCTACTACAGCGACTGAAATGACTCAACACTATACATATCAGCTACTACAGCGACTGAAATGACTATTATGACTATTATCTGGAGTACTTCTCCTATCCTATTTGGTGTCCTGTGTGAATCTAAGTGTGCGTTCTCTAATTCTCTCCTTCTCTCTTTCTTTCTCTCTCTCGGAGGACCTGAGCCCTAGGACCATGCCCCAGGACCACCTGACATGATGACTCCTTGCTGTCCCCAGTCCACCTGGCCATGCTGCTGTTCCAGTTTCAACTGACCTGAGCCCTAGGACCATGCCCCAGGACTACCTGACATGATGACTCCTTGCTGTCCCCAGTCCACCTGGCCATGCTGTTGTTCCAGTTTCAACTTCCACCTGACTGTGCTGCTGCTCCAGTTTCAACTGTTCTGCCTTATTATTATTGGACCATGCTGGTCATTTATGAACATTTGAACATCTTGGCCATGTTCTGTTATAATCTCCACCCGGCACAGCCAGAAGAGGACTGGCCACCCCACATAGCCTGGTTCCTCTCTAGGTTTCTTCCTAGGTTTTGGCCTTTCTAGGGAGTTTTTCCTAGCCACCGTGCTTCTACACCTGCATTGCTTGCTGTTTGGGGTTTTAGGCTGGGTTTCTGTACAGCACTTTGAGATATCAGCTGATGTACGAAGGGCTATATAAATACATTTTATTTGATTTGATTTTGATTTGAAATGACTCAACACTATACGTGTTAGCTACTACAGCGACTGAAATGACTCAACACTATACGTGTTAGCTACTACAGCGACTGAAATGACTCAACACTATACGTGTTAGCTACTACAGCGACTGAAATGACTCAACACTATACGTGTTAGCTACTACAGCGACTGAAATGACTCAACACTATACGTGTTAGCTACTACAGTGACTGAAATGACTCAACACTATACGTGTTAGCTACTGCAGCGACTGAAATGACTCAACACTATACGTGTTAGCTACTACAGCGACTGAAATGACTCAAAACTATACGTGTTAGCTACTACAGCGACTGAAAGGACTCAACACTATACGTGTTAGCTACTACAGCGACTGAAAGGACTATACACTAAACGTGTTAGCTACTACAGCGACTGAAATGACTCAACACTATACGTGTTAGCTACTACAGCGACTGAAATGACTCAACACTAAACGTTAGCTACTACAGCGACTGAAATGACTCAACACTATACGTGTTAGCTACTACAGCGACTGAAATGACTCAACACTATACGTGTTAGCTACTACAGTGACTGAAATGACTCAACACTAAACGTGTTAGCTACTACAGCGACTGAAATGACTCAACACTATACGTGTCAGCTACTACAGCGACTGAAATGACTCAACACTATACGTGTTAGCTACAACAGGGACTGAAATGACTCAACACTATACATGTTAGCTACTGCAGCGACTGAAATGACTCAACACTATACGTGTTACCTCCTACAGCGACTGAAATGACTCAACGCTATACGTGTTAGCTACAACAGCGACTGAAATGACTCAACACTATACGTGTTAGCTACAACAGGGACTGAAATGACTCAACACTATACATGTTAGCTACTGCAGCGACTGAAATGACTCAACACTATACGTGTTAGCTACTACAGCGACTGAAATGACTCACCGCTATACGTGTTAGCTACTACAGCGACTGAAATGACTCAACACTATACGTGTCAGCTACTACAGCGACTGAAATGACTCAACACTATACATATCAGCTACTACAGCGACTGAAATGACTATTATGACTATTATCTGGAGTACTTCTCCTATCCTATTTGGTGTCCTGTGTGAATCTAAGTGTGCGTTCTCTAATTCTCTCCTTCTCTCTTTCTTTCTCTCTCTCGGAGGACCTGAGCCCTAGGACCATGCCCCAGGACCACCTGACATGATGACTCCTTGCTGTCCCCAGTCCACCTGGCCATGCTGCTGTTCCAGTTTCAACTGACCTGAGCCCTAGGACCATGCCCCAGGACTACCTGACATGATGACTCCTTGCTGTCCCCAGTCCACCTGGCCATGCTGTTGTTCCAGTTTCAACTTCCACCTGACTGTGCTGCTGCTCCAGTTTCAACTGTTCTGCCTTATTATTATTGGACCATGCTGGTCATTTATGAACATTTGAACATCTTGGCCATGTTCTGTTATAATCTCCACCCGGCACAGCCAGAAGAGGACTGGCCACCCCACATAGCCTGGTTCCTCTCTAGGTTTCTTCCTAGGTTTTGGCCTTTCTAGGGAGTTTTTCCTAGCCACCGTGCTTCTACACCTGCATTGCTTGCTGTTTGGGGTTTTAGGCTGGGTTTCTGTACAGCACTTTGAGATATCAGCTGATGTACGAAGGGCTATATAAATACATTTTATTTGATTTGATTTTGATTTGAAATGACTCAACACTATACGTGTTAGCTACTACAGCGACTGAAATGACTCAACACTATACGTGTTAGCTACTACAGCGACTGAAATGACTCAACACTATACGTGTTAGCTACTACAGCGACTGAAATGACTCAACACTATACGTGTTAGCTACTACAGCGACTGAAATGACTCAACACTATACGTGTTAGCTACTACAGTGACTGAAATGACTCAACACTATACGTGTTAGCTACTGCAGCGACTGAAATGACTCAACACTATACGTGTTAGCTACTACAGCGACTGAAATGACTCAAAACTATACGTGTTAGCTACTACAGCGACTGAAAGGACTCAACACTATACGTGTTAGCTACTACAGCGACTGAAAGGACTATACACTAAACGTGTTAGCTACTACAGCGACTGAAATGACTCAACACTATACGTGTTAGCTACTACAGCGACTGAAATGACTCAACACTAAACGTTAGCTACTACAGCGACTGAAATGACTCAACACTATACGTGTTAGCTACTACAGCGACTGAAATGACTCAACACTATACGTGTTAGCTACTACAGTGACTGAAATGACTCAACACTAAACGTGTTAGCTACTACAGCGACTGAAATGACTCAACACTATACGTGTCAGCTACTACAGCGACTGAAATGACTCAACACTATACGTGTTAGCTACTACAGCGACTGAAATGACTCAACACTATACGTGTTAGCTACTACAGCGACTGAAATGACTCAACACTATACGTGTTAGCTACTACAGCGACTGAAATGACTCAACACTATACATATCAGCTACTACAGCGACTGAAATGACTCAACACTATACATGTTAGCTACTACAGTGACTGAAATGACTCAACACTATACGTGTTAGCTACTACAGCGACTGAAATGACTCAACACTATACATATCAGCTACTACAGCGACTGAAATGACTCAACACTATACATGTTAGCTACTACAGCGACTGAAATGACTCAACACTATACATATCAGCTACTACAGCGACTGAAATGACTCAACACTATACGTGTTAGCTACTACAGTGACTGAAATGACTCAACACTATACGTGTTAGCTACTGCAGCGACTGAAATGACTCAACACTATACGTGTTAGCTACTACAGCGACTGAAATGACTCACCGCTATACGTGTTAGCTACTACAGCGACTGAAATGACTCAACACTATACGTGTCAGCTACTACAGCGACTGAAATGACTCAACACTATACATATCAGCTACTACAGCGACTGAAATGACTATTATGACTATTATCTGGAGTACTTCTCCTATCCTATTTGGTGTCCTGTGTGAATCTAAGTGTGCGTTCTCTAATTCTCTCCTTCTCTCCTGCTTTCTCTCTCTCGGAGGACCTGAGCCCTAGGACCATGCCCCAGGACCACCTGACATGATGACTCCTTGCTGTCCCCAGTCCACCTGGCCATGCTGCTGTTCCAGTTTCAACTGACCTGAGCCCTGGACCATGCCCCAGGACTACCTGACATGATGACTCCTTGCTGTCCCCAGTCCACCTGGCCATGCTGTTGTTCCAGTTTCAACTTCCACCTGACTGTGCTGCTGCTCCAGTTTCAACTGTTCTGCCTTATTATTATTGGACCATGCTGGTCATTTATGAACATTTGAACATCTTGGCCATGTTCTGTTATAATCTCCACCCGGCACAGCCAGAAGAGGACTGGCCACCCCACATAGCCTGGTTCCTCTCTAGGTTTCTTCCTAGGTTTTGGCCTTTCTAGGAGTTTTTCCTAGCCACCGTGCTTCTACACCTGCATTGCTTGCTGTTTGGGGTTTTAGGCTGGGTTTCTGTACAGCACTTTGAGATATCAGCTGATGTACACTATATAAATACATTTTATTTGATTTGATTTTGATTTGAAATGACTCAACACTATACGTGTTAGCTACTACAGCGACTGAAATGACTCAACACTATACGTGTTAGCTACTACAGCGACTGAAATGACTCAACACTATACGTGTTAGCTACTACAGCGACTGAAATGACTCAACACTATACGTGTTAGCTACTACAGCGACTGAAATGACTCAACACTATACATATCAGCTACTACAACGACTGAAATGACTCAACACTATACATGTTAGCTACTACAGCGACTGAAATGACTCAACACTATACATATCAGCTACTACAGCGACTGAAATGACTCAACACTATACGTGTTAGCTACTACAGTGACTGAAATGACTCAACACTATACGTGTTAGCTACTGCAGCGACTGAAATGACTCAACACTATACGTGTTAGCTACTACAGCGACTGAAATGACTCAACACTATACGTGTTAGCTACTACAGCGACTGAAATGACTCAACACTATACGTGTTAGCTACTACAGCGACTGAAATGACTCAACACTATACATATCAGCTACTACAGCGACTGAAATGACTATTATGACTATTATCTGGAGTACTTCTCCTATCCTATTTGGTGTCCTGTGTGAATCTAAGTGTGCGTTCTCTAATTCTCTCCTTCTCTCTTTCTTTCTCTCTCTCGGAGGACCTGAGCCCTAGGACCATGCCCCAGGACCACCTGACATGATGACTCCTTGCTGTCCCCAGTCCACCTGGCCATGCTGCTGTTCCAGTTTCAACTGACCTGAGCCCTAGGACCATGCCCCAGGACTACCTGACATGATGACTCCTTGCTGTCCCCAGTCCACCTGGCCATGCTGTTGTTCCAGTTTCAACTTCCACCTGACTGTGCTGCTGCTCCAGTTTCAACTGTTCTGCCTTATTATTATTGGACCATGCTGGTCATTTATGAACATTTGAACATCTTGGCCATGTTCTGTTATAATCTCCACCCGGCACAGCCAGAAGAGGACTGGCCACCCCACATAGCCTGGTTCCTCTCTAGGTTTCTTCCTAGGTTTTGGCCTTTCTAGGGAGTTTTCCTAGCCACCGTGCTTCTACACCTGCATTGCTTGCTGTTTGGGGTTTTAGGCTGGGTTTCTGTACAGCACTTTGAGATATCAGCTGATGTACGAAGGGCTATATAAATACATTTTATTTGATTTGATTTTGATTTGAAATGACTCAACACTATACGTGTTAGCTACTACAGCGACTGAAATGACTCAACACTATACGTGTTAGCTACTACAGCGACTGAAATGACTCAACACTATACGTGTTAGCTACTACAGCGACTGAAATGACTCAACACTATACGTGTTAGCTACTACAGCGACTGAAATGACTCAACACTATACGTGTTAGCTACTACAGTGACTGAAATGACTCAACACTATACGTGTTAGCTACTGCAGCGACTGAAATGACTCAACACTATACGTGTTAGCTACTACAGCGACTGAAATGACTCAAAACTATACGTGTTAGCTACTACAGCGACTGAAAGGACTCAACACTATACGTGTTAGCTACTACAGCGACTGAAAGGACTATACACTAAACGTGTTAGCTACTACAGCGACTGAAATGACTCAACACTATACGTGTTAGCTACTACAGCGACTGAAATGACTCAACACTAAACGTTAGCTACTACAGCGACTGAAATGACTCAACACTATACGTGTTAGCTACTACAGCGACTGAAATGACTCAACACTATACGTGTTAGCTACTACAGTGACTGAAATGACTCAACACTAAACGTGTTAGCTACTACAGCGACTGAAATGACTCAACACTATACGTGTCAGCTACTACAGCGACTGAAATGACTCAACACTATACGTGTTAGCTACTACAGCGACTGAAATGACTCAACACTATAAGTGTTAGCTACTACAGCGACTGAAATGACTCAACACTATACGTGTTAGCTACTACAGCGACTGAAATGACTCAACACTATACATATCAGCTACTACAGCGACTGAAATGACTCAACACTATACATGTTAGCTACTACAGTGACTGAAATGACTCAACACTATACGTGTTAGCTACTACAGCGACTGAAATGACACAACACTATACATATCAGCTACTACAGCGACTGAAATGACTCAACACTATACATGTTAGCTACTACAGCGACTGAAATGACTCAACACTATACATATCAGCTACTACAGCGACTGAAATGACTCAACACTATACGTGTTAGCTACTACAGTGACTGAAATGACTCAACACTATACGTGTTAGCTACTGCAGCGACTGAAATGACTCAACACTATACGTGTTAGCTACTACAGCGACTGAAATGACTCAACACTATACGTGTTAGCTACTACAGCGACTGAAATGACTCAACACTATACGTGTTAGCTACTACAGCGACTGAAATGACACAACACTATACATATCAGCTACTACAGCGACTGAAATGACTATTATGACTATTATCTGGAGTACTTCTCCTGTCCTATTTGGTGTCCTGTGTGAATCTAAGTGTGCGTTCTCTAATTCTCTCCTTCTCTCTTTCTTTCTCTCTCTCGGAGGACCTGAGCCCTAGGACCATGCCCCAGGACCACCTGACATGATGACTCCTTGCTTTCCCCAGTCCACCTGCCCATGCTGCTGTTCCAGTTTCAACTGACCTGAGCCCTAGGACCATGCCCCAGGACTACCTGACATGATGACTCCTTGCTGTCCCCAGTCCACCTGGCCATGCTGTTGTTCCAGTTTCAACTTCCACCTGACTGTGCTGCTGCTCCAGTTTCAACTGTTCTGCCTTATTATTATTCGACCATGCTGGTCATTTATGAACATTTGAACATCTTGGCCATGTTCTGTTATAATCTCCACCCGGCACAGCCAGAAGAGGACTGGCCACCCCACATAGCCTGGTTCCTCTCTAGGTTTCTTCCTAGGTTTTGGCCTTTCTAGGGAGTTTTTCCTAGCCACCGTGCTTCTACACCTGCATTGCTTGCTGTTTGGGGTTTTAGGCTGGGTTTCTGTACAGCACTTTGAGATATCAGCTGATGTACGAAGGGCTATATAAATACATTTTATTTGATTTGATTTTGATTTGAAATGACTCAACACTATACGTGTTAGCTACTACAGCGACTGAAATGACTCAACACTATACGTGTTAGCTACTACAGCGACTGAAATGACTCAACACTATACGTGTTAGCTACTACAGTGACTGAAATGACTCAACACTATACGTGTTAGCTACTACAGCGACTGAAAGGACTCAACACTATACGTGTTAGCTACTACAGCGACTGAAAGGACTATACACTAAACGTGTTAGCTACTACAGCGACTGAAATGACTCAACACTATACGTGTTAGCTACTACAGTGACTGAAATGACTCAACACTAAACGTTAGCTACTACAGCGACTGAAATGACTCAACACTATACGTGTTAGCTACTACAGCGACTGAAATGACTCAACACTATACGTGTTAGCTACTACAGTGACTGAAATGACTCAACACTAAACGTGTTAGCTACTACAGCGACTGAAATGACTCAACACTATACGTGTCAGCTACTACAGCGACTGAAATGACTCAACACTATACGTGTTAGCTACTACAGCGACTGAAATGACTCAACACTATACGTGTTAGCTACTACAGCGACTGAAATGACTCAACACTATACGTGTTAGCTACTACAGCGACTGAAATGACTCAACACTATACATATCAGCTACTACAGCGACTGAAATGACTCAACACTATACATGTTAGCTACTACAGCGACTGAAATGACTCAACACTATACATATCAGCTACTACAGCGACTGAAATGACTCAACACTATACATGTTAGCTACTACAGCGACTGAAATGACTCAACACTATACATGTTAGCTACTACAGCGACTGAAATGACTCAACACTATACGTGTTACCTCCTACAGCGACTGAAATGACTCAACACTATATGTGTTACCTCCTACAGCGACTGAAATGACTCAACACTATACGTGTTAGCTACTACAGCGACTGAAATGACGACAACACTATACGTGTTAGCTCCTACAGCGACTGAAATGACTCAACACTATACGTGTTAGCTACTACAGCGAATGAAATGACTCAACACTATACATGTTAGCTACTACAGTGACTGAAATGACTCAACACTATACGCGTTAGCTACTACAGCGACTGAAATGACTCAACACTATACATATCAGCTACTACAGCGACTGAAATGACTCAACACTATACGTGTTAGCTACTGCAGCGACTGAAATGACTCAACACTATACGTGTTAGCTACTACAGCGACTGAAATGACAACAACGCTTTAGAAAGAGCTGCAGTTAGTTTCAGAGTGGGTGGCAAGGAATAAGTTAGTCCTAAATATTTCTAAAAGCATTGTATTTGGGACAAATCATTCACTAAACCCTAAACCTCAACTAAATCTTGTAATAAATCATGTGGAAAATAAGCAAGTTGAGGTGACTAAACTGCTTGGAGTAACCCTGGATTGGGAACTGTCATGGTAAAAACACATCGATACAACAGTAGCTAAAATGGGGAGAAGTCTGTCCATAATTAAGCACTGCTCTACCTTCTTAACAGCACCATCCTAGAGGCCCTGGCTTTGTCGCACCTGGACTACTGTTCAGTCGTGTGGTCAGGAGCCAACGAAAAAGACTTAAGAAAATTGCAATTGGTTCAGAACAGGGCAGCACGGCCGGCCCTTGAATGTACACAGAGAGCTAATATTAATAATATGCATGTCAATCTCTCCTGGCTCAAAGTGGCGGAGAAAGTGGAGGTCTAAACTACTGGCACACAGCTCGGACACCGATGCATACCCCACAAGACATGCCACCAGAGGTCTCTTCACAGTCCCCAAGTCCAGCACAGACTAGGGGAGGCAAACAGCACTACATAGAGCCATGACTACATGGAACTCTATTCCACAGTATTACATAGAGCCATGACTACATGGAACTCTATTCCACAGTACTATATAGAGCCATGACTACATGGAACTCTATTCCACAGTATTACATAGAGCCATGACTACATGGAACTCTATTCCACAGTACTACATAGAGCCATGACTACATGGAACTCTATTCCACAGTACTACATAGAGCCATGACTACATGGAACTCTATTCCACAGTACTACATAGAGCCATGACTACATGGAACTCCATTCCACAGTACTACATAGAGCCATGACTACATGGAACTCTATTCCACAGTACTACATAGAGCCATGACTACATGGAACTCTATTCCACAGTACTACATAGAGCCATGACTACATGGAACTCTATTCCACAGTACTACATAGAGCCATGCCTACATGGAACTCCATTCCACAGTACTACATAGAGCCATGACTACATGGAACTCTATTCCACAGTACTACATAGAGCCATGACTACATGGAACTCTATTCCACAGTACTACATAGAGCCATGACTACATGGAACTCTATTCCACAGTACTACTACATGGAACTCCATTCCACAGTACTACATAGAGCCATGACTACATGGAACTCCATTCCACATCAGTAACTGATGCAGCAGTAATATTTTATTTAAAAAACAGATAAAAATGTACACATGGATTTTGTACTGTAGACATGTGGTTGTGTTGGAGTAGGAGCCTGAAGAAATACAGTATTTTGTGGATTTAAAAAATGGTTTAAACTGCCTTATTTTTGGGTTGAAATATGATTTCTCTCTTTTGATTAACTAAGGAGGTGCTATCCTCAGATAATAGCATCGTTTGCTTTCGCAGGGAAAAGCCTTTATGAAATCTGCCATGTTGGCTGGATTCACAACACGTGTAGCTTTAAATCACGTGTGATTTTGTGAAAGTTTGATTTTTATTGTAATATATTTGATCTTGGCGCTCGACATTTTCTCTGGCTTTTGGCCAGGTGGCATGCTAGAGTCCCACATATCCCACAGACATAGACTGGTATATCCTTGGTCAAACAGACAGACATATACAGGTATGGCTGTCTCCAGTGTGTACTGTTAACACCCTGTACTCAACGGGCAGATTTAAATATGTTTCATGTCACAGTGTCTATATGGCAAACACTGCTAGGTATAGCCAAGAGCAAAACACAGTGATACAACCCTCCTCATGCTACCCTGCTGTTCAGAACACCACAACACTCCTCATGCTACCCTGCTGTACAGAACATCACAACAGTCCTCATGCTACCCTGCTGTACAGAACATCACAACCCTCCTCATGCTACCCTGCTGTACAGATCACCACAACACTCCTCATGCTACCCTGCTGTACAGAACATCACAACCCTCCTCATGCTACCCTGCTGTTCAGAACACCACAACACTCCTCATGCTACCCTGCTGTACAGAACATCACAACACTCCTCATGCTACCCTGCTGTACAGAACATCACAACACTCCTCATGCTACCCTGCTGTACAGAACACCACAACACTCCTCATGCTACCCTGCTGTACAGAACATCACAACCCTCCTCATGCTACCCTGCTGTTCAGAACACCACAACACTCCTCATGCTACCCTGCTGTACAGAACATCACAACACTCCTCATGCTACCCTGCTGTACAGAACATCACAACCCTCCTCATGCTACCCTGCTGTACAGATCACCACAACACTCCTCATGCTACCCTGCTGTACAGAACATCACAACACTCCTCATGCTACCCTGCTGTACAGAACATCACAACCCTCCTCATGCTACCCTGCTGTACAGAACATCACAACCCTCCTCATGCTACCCTGCTGTACAGAACATCACAACCCTCCTCATGCTACCCTGCTGTACACAACATGCCTCATGCTACCCTGCTGTACAGAACACCACAACCCTCCTCATGCTACCCTGCTGTACAGAACATCACAACACTCCTCATGCTACCCTGCTGTACAGAACATCACAACACTCCTCATGCTACCCTGCTGTACAGAACATCACAACCCTCCTCATGCTACCCTGCTGTACAGAACATCACAACCCTCCTCATGCTACCCTGCTGTACAGAACATCACAACCCTCCTCATGCTACCCTGCTGTACAGAACATCACAACCCTCCTCATGCTACCCTGCTGTACAGAACATCACAACCCTCCTCATGCTACCCTGCTGTACAGAACACCACAACACTCCTCATGTTACCCTGCTGTACAGAACATCACAACCCTCCTCATGCTACCCTGCTATACAGAACACCACAACCCTCCTGCAGTAGGCCTACGATCCACTTCTGTTTACTGTTGTTGCTCTCTCTCGCATTTGAATCTGTCTCTGGTCTGCATATGTTTATTTCTTTTCTTATGTATCTCTGTCTCAGCATGATTCTCCTATATTCTCGTTCTGTCTCTATTTTCTTTCTGTGTCTATTCTCTTTCTGTGTCTATTCTCTTTCTGTGTCTATTCTCTTTCTGTCTCTATTCTCTTTCTGTCTCTATTCTCATTCTGTCTCTATTTTCTTTCTCTCTCTATTCTCTTTCTGTGTCTATTCTCTTCCTGTGTCTATTTTCCTTCTGTGTCTATTCTCGTTCTGTGTCTATTCTCGTTCTGTGTCTATTCTCTCTCTGTGTCTTTTCTCTTTCTGTCTCGCTCACTATGAACTCACTTGAACTCTCTCTAATACTTTCCTCCACTCCTCCTCCTCCTCCTTCTCTCCTCCCCTCCTAATCTCCTCGCCCCTCTCCTACTTTCCTCCTCCGCCCTCTGAAACGATAGAGTTGGCAGCGACATTCAAAACAACAGCTGAGTTGGGTAACGAGGACAAGCATGAGGTGAAATGGGGTGAGAGAGAGAGAGAGAGAGAGGGAGAGAGAGAGAGAGAGAGAGAGAGAGAGAGGAGAGAGAGAGAGAGAGAGAGAGACAGAGAGAGAGAGAGAGAGGGAGAGAGAGAGAGAGAGAGAGAGAGAGAGAGACAGAGAGACAGAGAGAGAGAGAGAGAGAGAGAGAGAGACAGAGAGAGAGAGACAGAGAGAGAGAGGAGGAGGGAGAGAAATGTAGAGAGAGATTTTCCATACAGTTACACTTTAGCAGCAGAATCTGTATCCATTCAAAGTGGTTCCCAGGATGATCATTTGAGCTGTGTGTGTGTGTGTGTGTGTGTGTGTGTGTGTGTGTGTGTGTGTGTGTGTGTGTGTGTGTGTGTGTGTGTGTGTGTTGATAAAATGCAGTGACCAAAACAATAGTCAGATAGAGATCTGCTCAAGTCATCAGTGTAGGAGTGTGTGTGTGTGTACCCATCAGGGTGTATTTATGTTTTCTACTTACAGAGTCTGTACCCCAAACAGCACACTATTCCCTACATAGAGCACTACTTATGACCAGGGCCAATTGGAATATAGCTCACAATATAGGGAATTGGGTCAGGGTGCCATTTGGGACTCAACCCATGTGCTAATCCCCTCTAAGGGTTTAACCTATTAATCTGACCAGGGAGATAAACATCTCCTCTTATCTTTTCATGCAATGTATGGTCAAGGCTACAAGGGCCTAGTCAGCACAATCTATCAAGGGCTTACAGGTTTCCAGGAAAGCGTGTGTGTGTGTGTGTGTGTGTATCCCCTTACTTGAACCTGAACTATCTCCAGTAGGGTATTGACTATCTTGTCTTTGACATAATGTTCACTTCGCTAATCATTTTGCGCTAATATCATTACAGCCCGTATATATGGAAACGCTACATATGCTATGCTGTCCACGTGTGTGTGTGTGTGTGTGTGTGTGTGTGTGTGTGTGTGTGTGTGTGTGTGTGTGTGTGTGTGTGTGTGTGTGTGTGGAGGGAGAGAGAGAGAGAGAGAACGAGAGAGGGAGAACGAGAGGGAGAACGAGAACGAGAGAGGGAGAACGAGAGAGGGAGAACGAGAGAAAGAGAACGAGAGAGGGAGAACGAGAGAGGGAGAACGAGAGAAAGACAACGAGAGAAAGAGAGAGAAAGAGAACGAGAGAGGGAGAGCAATAGAGAGAGAGCAATAGAGAGAGAGCAATAGAGAGAGAGCAATAGAGAGAGAGCAATAGGGAGAGAGCAATAGGGAGAGAGCAATAGAGAGAGAGCAATAGAGAGAGAGCAATAGGGAGAGAGCAATAGAGGGAGAGCAATAGAGAGAGAGCAATAGGGAGAGAGCAATAGAGAGAGAGCAATAGGGAGAGAGCAATAGAGAGAGAGCAATAGGGAGAGAGCAATAGGGAGAGAGCAATAGAGAGAGAGCAATAGGGAGAGAGCAATAGGGAGAGAGCAATAGAGAGAGAGCAATAGAGAGAGAGCAATAGGGAGAGAGCAATAGGGAGAGAGCAATAGAGAGAGAGCAATAGGGAGAGAGCAATAGAGAGAGAGCAATAGGGAGAGAGCAATAGAGAGAGAGCAATAGAGAGAGCAATAGGGAGAGATGGAAAGAATGGGTAAGAGAGATAAAGGCTGTTTCATCGTCATTGGTGATCAGGCCTACCACCGTCTTGTTGTCAGCAAACTTAATGATGGTGTTGGAGTGGTGCGCGGCCGCTCAGTCTTGGGTGAGAACAGGAGGGGACTAGGCACCATGAGGAACCCCTGGGGCAGACGTGTTGTTGCCTTCCCTCACCACTTGGGGGCTGCCCGTCCCTCCAGGATCCCTCACCACCTGGGGGCTGCCCGTCCCTCCAGGATCCCTCACCACCTGGGGGCTGCCCGTCCCTCCAGGATCCCTCACCACCTGGGGGCTGCCCGTCCCTCCAGGATCCCTCACCACCTTGGGTCTGCCCGTCAGGAAGTCCAGGATCCCTCACCACCTGGGGTCTGCCCGTGAGGAAGTCCAGGATCCCTCACCACCTGGGGTCTGCCCGTGAGGAAGTCCAGGATCCCTCACCACCTGGGGGCAGCCCATCAGGAAGTCCAGGATCCAGTTGCAGATGGAGATGTTCAGTCCCATGGTCCTGAGCTTGGTGATGAGCTTGGATTGCACTATGGTGTTGAATGCTGAGCTGTAGTCAATGAACAACATTCTCACATAGTTGTTCCTCTTAGCCAATTGGGAGAGGGCAGTGTGGAGCGCAATAAAGATGGCGTCTTCTTTGGATCTGTTGTGGGTGTTATGGAGTCTGTCCAGGGTGTCTGGGATGATGCTGTTGATATGATCCATGACCAGCCTGTCAAAGCATTTCATGGCTACAGATGTGAGTGCTACGGTGCGATTGCTATTTATACAGGTTACCTTGGCGTTCTTGGGCGCAGGGACTATGGTGGTCTGCTTGAAACATGTAGGTACAGTATTTCAGTCAGGGAAAGGTTGAACATGTCAGTGAAGACACTTGCCAGCTGGTCAGCGCATGCTCTGAGCACACTGCCTGGTATTCCATCTGGCCCCACGACCTTGTGAATGTTTTAAAGGTCTTACTCATAGTCGTCTGGAACAGCTGGTGCTCTCATACATGGTTCAGTGTTGCTTGCCTCGAAGTGAGCATAGAAGGAATTTAGCTTGTCTGGTAGGCTTGCGACTGGGTTTCCCTTTGTAATCCCTGATAGTTTAAAAGCCCTGCTACATCTGAAGAGCACCAGAGTCGATGTAGTAGGATTCAATTTTAGTCCTGTATTGATGCTTTGCCTGTTTGATGGCTAGTTTGAGGTCCTATTAGCGTCCAAATTAGTGTCGACCTCCTTGAAAGCGGCAGTTGACCTTTAGTTCAGTGCAGATGTTGCCTGTAATCCAAGGTTTCTGGTTGGGATATGTACGTACGGCCACTGTGGGGACGATGTCGTCAATGCACTTATTTATGATTCCGGTGACTGATGTGGTGTACTCTTCAATGTTATTGGATGAATCCTGGAACATATTCCAGTCTGTGCTAGTGAACCAATCCTGTAGCTTAGCAACCGCTTCATCGGACCACTTCCTTATTGAGTGCTGGTACTTCCTGTTTGAGTTTTTTGCTTGTATTTAGAAATCAAAGGGAGGGTGAGGAATAGCCTTCAATTTCAATGTGTAGAGTAAAGATGATCAAGAGTATTGTCGCCTTCTCGTCGCAGAGGTGACATGTTGGTAAAAATGAGGTAGAATGGATTTCAGTTTCCCTGCATTAAAATCACTGTACACTAGAGCGCAGCATTTTCTTGTTTGCTTACAGCTCATTTAGTGCGATCTTAAAGCATTGGTTTGTTGTGGTAGATAGACAGCTACGAAAAATATAGATGACAACTCTCTTGGAAAATAGCATGGAGAGCAGGACCTTCCTTGATATTAGAGATTGCATACCAGCTGTTATTGACAAAGGGACACACCCATCCCCACTTAGTCTTACCCCAGACTGCCGTCTGATCTAGACATGGAGACAAGATATATATTATCCACCTCATTGTTCATCCAAAACTCAGTGTGTGCAGAGCAATGGTCTTAATTCAGCTGGTCTGTCAGAACAGGTTATTTGAGAGAGAGAGAGAGAGAGAGAGAGAGAGAGAGAGAGAGAGAGAGAGAGAGAGAGAGAGAGGAGAGACAGAGAGAGAGAGAGAGAGAATTGAAAAACACAGAAATGTAAACACACACTGCCAGCAAGGTAACTATCACAGAGTGTCTTCAGCAGCAGTCAACACACGTCTGTCAGCTTTGATGACCCTGTAACCAAGGCCTATGAAACCCAACCACATCTTTAACGATCTTTATCAGACAGGCACCTCGCTAATCATTAGCACACAGTGTGAGGACCCTCTGATGCTCTCACTGCATCCAAAATGGCACCCTATTCCCTAAGAGAAGGATCAATTTAAAATATAAATCAATAGTGAAACATTTAAAAAAAAGTCCTTTCTAGATTAAATTAAATATATCACAGTTTTTTCATACACTGTAAAGTGTATGATCGCCAACCCTATGCCCGCATGCCTCTTCTCCAGGCAATGGAGGACGCATGTTGGGACATAGAGGTTGCCTCTGTCCAAGGTTGGATACGCCATGCTAGGAGATACTTCCCTCCATGTTTGGCAAGAGAAAACGTATCTTGTGATGTGGACGAAGTATTGTGGCCAGACCCAGGTCGGAGAAGAGATGAAGCGTAGCGTTTAGAACTGGTGACTGCCCCCCCCCCCACCCCTACCAATTCCTGGACTGTCCCCCTGGGACCCCACACACACACAATTGTGTTCTTTACTGTATTCTAAAGAATATACTTTTGGTTTACATATGTTTATGTTTTTTTTGTATGCTACTGTATACAACAGTAATGTTTGGCCTGATACATATTTTCTGTTGGTGTTTACAGTGTACTTGTTACTCCTCCATTGGTGTTTACAGTGTACTTGTTACCCCTCCATTGGTGTTTACAGTGTACTTGTTACCCCTCCATTGGTGTTTACAGTGTACTTGTTACCCCTCCATTGGTGTTTACAGTGTACTTGTTACCCCTCCATTGGTGTTTACAGTGTACTTGTTACCCCTCCATTGGTGTCTACAGTGTACTTGTTACCCCTCCATTGGTGTTTACAGTGTACTTGTTACCCCTCCATTGGTGTTTACAGTGTACTTGTTACCCCTCCATTGGTGTTTACAGTGTACTTGTTACCCCTCTCAGCAGATTACTTTCACTGTACAACATTGTATTGAAATGTAGATATAAGCCCATGAAAGACCAAAGAGCTTTAGATTTAGAACAACAGTGTTTACATGGTATATCCAAAAATGTACTATTATGAAAGCAGTGTTTGCCATTTGATGCAAATGCTTCATTCTGACATGTGTTTATGCCATTTTGAATGCGGTGTTACATTTTGAAGGAGATGTGAGGCATTTTGCATTTTGTGTGTGCAGTTTTGGGAATTGTGTGTAGAGTTTTGGGAATTGTGTGTAGAGTTTTGGGAATTGTGTGTAGAGTTTTGGGAATTGTGTGTAGAGTTTTGGGAATTGTGTGTAGAGTTTTGAAAAAAACATAACATTGATTAAACACAGTGAAGGTCTACAGAAGCCTAAACAGCACTCTGTAGGTCAGCGCCATGGTGTAGCCCGGAGGACAGCTAACATCCGTCCTCCTCTGGGTACATTGACGTCAATACAAAACCTAGGAGACTCATTGTTCTCACCCCCTTCCATAGACTCACACAGTAATGATGATTACTTCCGGAGGACATCCTCCCACCTATCAGAGCTCTTTCAGAATGAACTGACGTGTTATGCACCCAATCAGAGAATGAATCTAGTACTGCATATGCTACAGTAGTTAGACGCCCACCCGGACCCTCCCTATGGTTTTTAGGTGCGTCCGGGAGTCCGCACCTTAGGGGGGGGGTGCTGTCACGCCTTGGTCATAGTATTTTGTGTTTTCGTTATATATTTGGTCAGGCCAGGGTGTGACATGGGTTTATTTGTTGTGTTTCGTATTGGGGTTTTATAGGATTTGGGATTGCGGCTGAGTAGGGGTGTAGCATAGGTTTGGTTGCCTGAGGCGGTTCTCAATCAGAGTCAGGTGATTTGCGTTGTCTCTGATTGGGAACCGTATTTAGGTAGCCGGGGTTTCACTGTGTGTTTTGTGGGTGATTGTTCCTGTCTTTGTGTTAGTTAGCACCAGACAGGCTGTATAGGTTTTCGCGTTTCGTTTGTTGTTTTGTAATTTAGTTATTTCATGTATCGTACATATTTTCATTAAAGATCATGAGTAACCACCACGCCGCATATTGGTCCGACTCTCTTTCAACAGACGAACGTCGTTACAACTGCATATGCTACAGTAGTTGACTCAAAGAGAAAGACAATAATTGAACAGTTTTGCACAAATGAATGTATTAAAAAAATGATGGAGAAACAAGAGCGAGAGCGAGAGAGAGCTAGTTAGAGAATGCAGTTAGCTAGTTTAGCCTACTCAAACACCCAGCTCAAACAGAGAGGCTATTCTTATCCAACACTGGAGCTTTTTCTAAGTGAACGTAAGCTTCTGGTTTCATTCATTTATTGTCACCGGGGCCTATCCAATGTAACTGCTAAACTGCTTGCTGATTGTACACTGGAAGATTGTAGCGTATTTACTAAATATATTCACGTCACCAAATAATTTATTAAATACACGTTTTTACAAGATTGTAGCGGTGTGCACACTATGGGGCCCTGATCAAAATAAGTGCACTGTCCCTCAACTTATGGCAGGCGGCAATGTAGTGTGCTGCCAACCCACATCTCTCTGCGTCCTCCTACAACAGCACAGGTAGCCTGTCCTCATCAGAGAGGTCTTCGGAAACCTTGAACAAGGGAAATTACTCTCTAATTGTTTTATATTTTTGACATTCTGTCAGGAAATGCAGCTCCGTCTCAGGTTCTGCTGTTGTGCAGTGGTTGCACAGCCTTTCCTCTACAGGGAGACAGGTTGTCCTGTGTCTACCCTTCTCAATGGCAGGGCTGTGCTCACTGAGCCTGTACTTTGTCAAGGTTTTTCTAAGGTTTTGATCAGTAACCATGGTCTAATAGCTTGCCACGGTGTACTGTCGATTTAGGGCTCAAATAGCACTGCATTTTACTTTGTGTTTGTGTTTCCCAATAATTTGTTTTGATTGTGTTGTAATTTGGTTTATTCTGATTGATTGGATGTTCTGGTCCTGAGGCTTCAGTGTGTTAGTAGAACAGGTTTGTGAACTCGGCCCCAGGACCAGCTCTCGGCATCGCAGGGCTTGGTAGTGATATGAGAGAGGGTCAAAACTTAATTTGTTTTTATTATGAGTGGATATTGGCCTAATTCTGCCCTGCATGCATTGTTTGTAGTTTCCCTCTGGACATGTAGGATAATCTTACAGAACTCTGCATGCAGGGTTTCAATGGGGTGTTTGTCCCATTTGGTGAAATCTTGGTTTGCAAGTGGACCCCACACCTCGCTGACATAAAGTGTGATTGGTTCAATGTCACATTCAATTAGCTTTCGTTGTAATAGGTATTCAATTTGAATTTGTTTTTTAATGGCGTGGAATGCCCTCTTTGCTTTCTCTCTCAGTTCATTCACTGCCTCATTAAGGTGTCCAGTTGAGCTTCTATTTAAACCTCAGTAATTGTAGTGTGTACAGTACTCTATGTATTTAAACCTCAGTAATTGTGTGTACAGTACTCTATATATTTAAACCTAAGTAATTGTAGTGTGTACAGTACTCTATATATTTAAACCTAAGTACTTGTAGTGTGTGCAGTACTCTATCTATTTTGTATCAACTGAGAACTTTGGTCTAATTCCCTGAGATCTGGATCTTCTCTGGAAAATCATTATTTTAGTCTTTTTGGGGTTTACTGCCAGGGCCCAGGTCTGGTAGTACTGCTCTAGCAGGTCCAGGCTCTACTGTAGACCATGTGCTGTGGGTGACAGCAGGCATAGGTCATCTGTGAAGAGCAGACATTTAACCAAAGGCTGAGCATTTTTCTAGAATAGGGGCCAATTCGTTGTTGTAAAAATATTGAAGAGTGCAGGGCTCAGACTGAAACCCTGGCGAAGACCCCGTCCCTGGTTAAAGAATTCTGTTATTTTCTTGCCAATTTTGATGCTGCACGTTTTGCTTTAACTATGTCATGTGTTTCACCCCCTACACCACTTTCAATGACTGTGTAGAACAGTCTTGTGCATGTTGTTATTATGTATCTGTCAGGGTGTGTAGGTTGTAAATATGATCAGTTGTGCGATGTTTTGGTACAAATACAATTAGGCTTTTACTCAAGAAATTGTGCTTATTAAGGAAGTTTAGAACTCTTATATTTATAATACTACAGAAAACCTTCCCCAGGTTGCTGTTCACACAAATGCCTCTGTAATTGTTAGGGTCAAATTGGTCTCCGTTCTTGAAGATTGGGGTTATGAGTCCTTGATTCCAGATGTCAGGGAAATAACCTACACTCAAATGGATCAAATGAAACAGTTTTAATATAGCCAATTGAAATTTTGCACTAGTGAGTTTGAGCATCTCATTTAGGATGCCATCAGGTCCACATGCTTTTTTAAATTTAAGAGCCTGAAGTTTCTTATAGAGCTCCTGGTCAGTAATAGTTTAGTTTCTTATAGAGCTCCTGGTCAGTAATAGTTTAGTTTCTTATAGAGCCCCTGGTCAGTAATAGTTTAGTTTCTTATAGAGCTCCTGGTCAGTAATAGTTTAGTTTCTTATAGAGCTCCTGGTCAGTAATAGTTTAGTTTCTTATAGAGCCCCTGGTCAGTAATAGTTTAGTTTCTTATAGAGCTCCTGGTCAGTAATAGTTTAGTTTCTTATAGAGCTCCTGGTCAGTAATAGTTTAGTTTCTTATAGAGCTCCTGGTCAGTAATAGTTTAGTTTCTTACAGAGCTCCTGGTCAGTAATAGTTTAGTTTCTTATAGAGCTCCTGGTCAGTAATAGTTTAGTTTCTTATAGAGCTCCTGTTACGCACGCCTCTATGAAGAGGGAACGCAACACCCTGCTTACAACTAAACTCTATGTGAAGCGAAAAAGGTATGGACTGTAGGTGCGAGTAAAAAAATGACAACAAGCAGAATGTGGTACCGTTACAAGGACTTTATTCCTTTACACGGTAATATGGGGAAAAGGGGCTGGACGGAACCAAAGCAAAGAAAATAAATCTCAAAACCTCCCCCTCTCCTATCTTACCTGCCTACCCACTACTTACCTAATTTAGCACCACCTGGTGCCCTAACCAAAATACAGGGGGTGGTCCGACCAGGTCTTACCTAGTGTGCCTAGACAGCGAATATGCTACGGGTATATGTATGCCCGCGGGCCTCTTGCCTAAGCACTCCCAAGGTGCCTTCCCCTTCCCCCCTGGGAACAAATGAAACAGAATATTAAACTATTTTCAAACAAACGACATCAAATAAGCTCTATCTGAGCAACAAACTAACAAAACATACCAACTCTCAGCAAAATCAACCTCTAGCAAAATCTCTATCAAAATCTCTATCAAAATCTCTATCAAAATCTACCTCCAGCAAATCTCTCTACAAAAAGATCTCTCCTGAACAGAACACTGGCTTTTATATAGTGTCTGAGGGAATGGGTAATTGGAGACAGCTGCGTCTTGACGAGGGGGCGGGGTCAGCTCTCCAATTAGCCCTGGAGTCGACCAATCAGCTGCTTGAGGGCTTACCGGAAGCCATTTCCTGAAATAAACACATGCACAAACACAAACTACAACACATAAACTGGGGAACGTAACACGCCCACCACAAAAATTGCAAACCTAGTTTTGCAATAACAAAAGCCAACGTATCCCCAGTTAGTAAACCCGTGATAGAGCGTCAGCAACCACATTCGCCGAGCCCTTCACATAAGCTATCTGTACATTTTTGTTAGTAGGAACTGGTTACCTTACCTGGTTTTCGGCAATGGACCTACACAATCAATTATCACTCTTTCAAACGGTTCCCCCACCACAGGAATCGGGCAGAGTGGCGCTCGTGGAACTGTTTGATTCACTTTCCCAGTGAGTTGACATATGTGACATGTTTTACAAAATTGGACCACATCAGACTTCAAACCTGGCCAGAAGAAATGACGAAGGACCCGGTTATAAGTCTTTGTGATCCCCAAGTGTCCAGACTCCTAAACAGTAATAGTTTAGTTTCTTATAGAGCTCCTGGTCAGTAATAGTTTAGTTTCTTATAGAGCTCCTGGTCAGTAATAGTTTAGTTTCTTATAGAGCTCCTGGTCAGTAATAGTTTAGTTTCTTATAGAGCTCCTGGTCAGTAATAGTTTAGTTTCTTATAGAGCTCCTGGTCAGTAATAGTTTAGTTTCTTATAGAGCTCCTGGTCAGTAATAGTTTAGTTTCTTATAGAGCTCCTGGTCAGTAATAGTTTAGTTTCTTATAGAGCTCCTGGTCAGTAATAGTTTAGTTTCTTATAGAGCTCCTGGTCAGTAATAGTTTAGTGTCTTGTAGAGCTCCTGGTCAGTAATAGTTTAGTTTCTTATAGAGCTCCTGGTCAGTAATAGTTTAGTGTCTTGTAGAGCTCCTGGTCAGTAATAGTTTAGTTTCTTATAGAGCTCCTGGTCAGTAATAGTTTAGTGTCTTATAGAGCTCCTGGTCAGTAATAGTTTAGTGTCTTGTAGAGCTCCTGGTCAGTAATAGTTTAGTTTCTTATAGAGCTCCTGGTCAGTAATAGTTTAGTTTCTTATAGAGCTCCTGGTCAGTAATAGTTTAGTGTCTTATAGAGCTCCTGGTCAGTAATAGTTTAGTTTCTTATAGAGCTCCTGGTCAGTAATAGTTTAGTTTCTTACAGAGCTCCTGGTCAGTAATAGTTTAGTTTCTTATAGAGCTCCTGGTCAGTAATAGTTTAGTTTCTTATAGAGCTCCTGTTACGCACGCCTCTATGAAGAGGGAACGCAACACCCTGCTCAACTAAACTTTAGTGAAGCTTAAAAGGTATGGACTGTAGGTCAGTAAAAAATGACAACAAGCAGAATGTGGTACCGTTCAAGGACTTTATTCCTTTACACGGTAATATGGGGAAAAGGGGCTGGATAGAACCAAAGCAAAGAAAATAAATCTCAAACCTCCCCTCTCCTATCTTACCTGCCTACCCACTACTTACCTTCTTTAGCACCACCTGGTGCCCTAACCAAAATACAGGGGGTGGTCCGACCAGGTCTTACCTAGTGTGCCTAGACAGCGAATATGCTACGGGTATATGTATGCCCGCGGGCCTCTTGCCTAAGCACTCCCAAGGTGCTTCCCTTCCCCCTGGGAACAAATGAAACAGAATATTAAACTATTTTCAAACAAACGACATCAAAGTAAGCTCTATCTGAGCAACAAACTAACAAAACATACCAACTCTCAGCAAAATCAACCTCTAGCAAAATCTCTATCAAAATCTCTATCAAAATCTCTATCAAAATCTACCTCCAGTCTCTCTCACAAAAAGATCTCTCCTGAACAGAACACTGGCTTTTATATAGTGTCTGAGGGAATGGGTAATAGACAGCTAGTTTCTTGACGAGGGGGCGGGGTCAGCTCAGTAATTAGCCCTGAGTCGACCAATCAGCTGCTTGAGGGCTTACCGGATAGCCATTTCCTGAAATAAACACATGCACAAACACAAACTACAACACATAAACTGGGGAACGTAACACGCCCACCACAAAAATTGCAAACCTAGTTTTGCAATAACAAAAGCCAACGTATCCCCAGTTTAGTTTCCCGTATAGAGCTCCTGGTCAGTAACCACATTCGCCGAGCCCTTCATAAGCTCCTATCTGTACATTTTTGTTTAGGAACTGGTTACTTACCTGGTTTTCGGCAATGGACCTCACAATCAATATCACTTAAACGGCTCCCACCACAGGAATCGGGCAGAGTGGCGCTCAGTAACTGTTTGATTCACTTTCCCAGTGAGTTGACATATGTGACATGTTTTACAAAATTGGTCCACATCAGACTTCAAACCTGGCCAGAAGAAATGACTCCCGGTTATAAGTCTTTAGATCCCCTATGTCCAGACTCCTAAACAGTAATAGTTTAGTTTCTTATAGAGCTCCTGGTCAGTAATAGTTTAGTTTCTTATAGAGCTCCTGGTCAGTAATAGTTTAGTTTCTTATAGAGCTCCTGGTCAGTAATAGTTTAGTTTCTTATAGAGCTCCTGGTCAGTAATAGTTTAGTCTCTTATAGAGCTCCTGGTCAGTAATAGTTTAGTTTCTTATAGAGCTCCTGGTCAGTAATAGTTTAGTTTCTTATAGAGCTCCTGGTCAGTAATAGTTTAGTTTCTTATAGAGCTCCTGGTCAGTAATAGTTTAGTTTCTTATAGAGCTCCTGGTCAGTAATAGTTTAGTTTCTTATAGAGCTCCTGGTCAGTAATAGTTTAGTTTCTTATAGAGCTCCTGGTCAGTAATACTTTAGTTTCTTATAGAGCTCCTGGTCAGTAATAGTTTAGTTTCTTATAGAGCTCCTGGTCAGTAATAGTTTAGTTTCTTATAGAGCTCCTGGTCAGTAATAGTTTAGTGTCTTGTAGAGCTCCTGGTCAGTTTGCCTAGTTTAGTTTTTATAGAGCTCCTGGTCAGTAATAGTTTAGTGTCTTGTAGAGCTCCTGGTCAGTAATAGTTTAGTTTCTTATAGAGCTCCTGGTCAGTAATAGTTTAGTGTCTTATAGAGCTCCTGGTCAGTAATAGTTTAGTGTCTTGTAGAGCTCCTGGTCAGTAATTCCTTTAGTTTCTTATAGAGCTCCTGGTCAGTAATAGTTTAGTTTCTTATAGAGCTCCTGGTCAGTAATAGTTTAGTGTCTTATAGAGCTCCTGGTCAGTAATAGTTTAGTTTCTTATAGAGCTCCTGGTCAGTAATAGTTTAGTGTCTTATAGAGCTCCTGGTCAGTAATAGTTTAGTTTCTTATAGAGCTCCTGGTCAGTAATTGGGGAGTCCAGTGGATTTTGATTGTCCTTTACAGCTTTTTCTAATCCATCTACTGGCGTTGCTCTGCGTTTGCATCAGTTTCAACGGTGTTGTAGAGTGTTTTACATTTTACATTACATTTAAGTCATTTAGCAGACGCTCTTATCCAGAGCGACTTACAAAGTTTTAAAATGGGCTGTCCATATATCACAATTTTGTTTCACTAAATTCCTCCAGTTCATTTTGCCTTTTGTTGTTGTGTGTGTTTATGGACTCCTCAATTACTGTCAGATGCTTGCTGTTTTGCTGTGCTTTTTTGTTTCTTAGTACGTTTGTAGAGTTTTAAAGTCTCACAGTAATGAAGGCGTAATTCACCATTATTTGGATCTCTGTGCTTTTGGTTGGATAGTGTTCTTTCCTTTCATTTTTCCTTTTAATTTTACCATCTGCATCAATCCAGTTGCCATATGTGCGATTTTTTAAATTTAAAAAATAAATAAATAACAGTTGTGCTTCTTTTGCTGTTTGCCTGAATATATAGTTGATGTTTTCTACTGCCAGATTGATGACTTCTTCACTGTGAGTGAATGTGGCATCCAGAAAGTGATCTAAGAGTGTTTTTGGATTTTTTGTTAACAGGTTGCTTTCTGGTTTTCTTCTGTGCTGTTTTGGGCCCATCTGTATGAATGTCTGATGTTGTACAGCTGACTGGGCTGTGAATGTCTGATGTTGTACAGCTGACTGGGCTGTGAATGTCTGATGTTGTACAGCTGACTGGGCTGTGAATGTCTGATGTTGTACAGCTGACTGGGCTGTGAATGTCTGATGTTGTACAGCTCACTGGGCTGTGAATGTCTGATGTTGTACAGCTCACTGGGCTGTGAATGTCTGATGTTGTACAGCTGACTGGGCTGTGAATGTCTGATGTTGTACAGCTGACTGGGCTGTGAATGTCTGATGTTGTACAGCTGACTGGGCTGTGAATGTCTGATGTTGTACAGCTCACTGGGCTGTGAATGTCTGATGTTGTACAGCTTACTGGGCTGTGAATGTCTGATGTTGTACAGCTGACTGGGCTGTGAATGTCTGATGTTGTACAGCTGACTGGGCTGTGAATGTCTGATGTTGTACTGGGCTGTGAATGTCTGATGTTGTACAGCTGACTGGGCTGTGAATGTCTGATGTTGTACAGCTGACTGGGCTGTGAATGTCTGATGTTGTACAGCTGACTGGGCTGTGAATGTCTGATGTTGTACAGCTGACTGGGCTGTGAATGTCTGATGTTGTACAGCTGACTGGGCTGTGAATGTCTGATGTTGTACAGCTGACTGGGCTGTGAATGTCTGATGTTGTACAGCTCACTGGGCTGTGAATGTCTGATGTTGTACAGCTTACTGGGCTGTGAATGTCTGATGTTATACAGCTTACTGGGCTGTGAATGTCTGATGTTGTACAGCTGACTGGGCTGTGAATGTCTGATGTTGTACAGCTTACTGGGCTGTGAATGTCTGATGTTGTACAGCTGACTGGGCTGTGAATGTCTGATGTTGTACAGCTGACTGGGCTGTGAATGTCTGATGTTGTACAGCTGACTGGGCTGTGAATGTCTGATGTTGTACAGCTGACTGGGCTGTGAATGTCTGATGTTGTACAGCTGACTGGGCTGTGAATGTCTGATGTTGTACAGCTGACTGGGCTGTGAATGTCTGATGTTGTACAGCTGACTGGGCTGTGAATGTCTGGTTGTTTCCATGTCTGTTCTTTTGAGGAACAACATACATTGGCTGTGATCAGACAGTGGTGTTAGTGGCTTGAAGGTGAATGAGCTGAGAGAGATAAAGTCAATGTCTCTAAATCTTATAATCTACTTAGCTGTGGGCAAGAGATGAGCAATAGGTGAATCTCCCCAAAGAGTACCCCCGTAACCTACCATGAAAAAATAATCTCTCTCTCTCTCTCTCTCTCTCTCTGTGGTTGGGTATACCAACACATGTCACCTCTCTGTGGTTGGGTATACCAACACATGTCACCTCTCTGTGGTTGGGTATACCAACACATGTCACCTCTCTGTGGTTGGGTATACCAACACATGTCACCTCTCTGTGTTATGTGAGACACACACTGTCGCCCATCTGTTTCTCGGTAGTGGCTTTCCCCTTTTCAGAGAAACTCTTTATTTCCATTCTCTTCCCCTTTGTCCTCCTCTTCTTCCTCATTCTCTGTCTGTTTCCTCCTCTTCTTCCTCATTCTCTGTCTGTTTCCTCCTCTTCTTCCTCATTCTCTGCCTGTTTCCTCCTCTTCTTCCTCATTCTCTGTCTGTTTCCTCCTCTTCTTCCTCATTCTCTGCCTGTTTCCTCCTCTTCCTCATTCTCTGTCTGTTTCCTCCTCTTCTTCCTCATTCTCTCTCTGTTTCCTCCTCTTCTTCCTCATTCTCTGGTTGGTTCCTCCTCTTCTTCCTCATTCTCTGGTTGGTTCCTCCTCTTCTTCCGAATTCTCTGTCTGGTTCCTCCTCTTCTTCCTCATTCTCTGGTTGGTTCCTCCTCTTCTTCCTCATTCTCTGGTTGGTACCTCTTCTTCTTCCTCATTCTTTGGTTGGTTCCTCCTCTTCTTCCTCATTCTCTGTCTGGTTCCTCCTCTTCTTCCTCATTCTAAGGTTGGTTTCTCCTCTTCTTCCTCATTCTCTGGTTGGTTCCTCTTCTTCTTCCTCATTCTCTGGTTGGTTCCTCCTCCTCTTCCTCATTCTCTGGCTGTTTTATCCTCTTCTTCCTCATTCTCTGGTTGGTACCTCTTCTTCTTCCTCATTCTTTGGTTGGTTCCTCCTCTTCTTCCTCATTTTCTGGCTGTTTTCTCCTCTTCTTCCTCATTCTCTGTCTGTTTCCTTCTCTTCTTCCTCATTCTCTGGCTGTTTCCTCCTCTTCTTCCTCATTCTAAGGTTGGTTTCTCCTCTTCTTCCTCATTCTCTGTCTGATTCCTCCTCTTCTTCCTCATTCTAAGGTTGGTTCCTCCTCTTCTTCCTCATTCTAAGGTTGGTTTCTCCTCTTCTTCCTCATTCTCTGGTTGGTTCCTCCTCTTCTTCCTCATTCTCTGGTTGGTTCCTCTTCTTCCTCCTCATTCTCTGGTTGGTTCCTCCTCTTCTTCCTCATTCTCTGGCTGTTTTATCCTCTTCTTCCTCATTTTCTGTCTGTTTCCTCCTATTCTTCCTCATTCTCTGGCTGTTTTATCCTCTTCTTCCTCATTTTCTGTCTGTTTCCTCCTATTCTTCCTCATTCTCTGGCTGTTTTCTCCTCTTCTTCCTTATTCTCTGGTTGGTTCCTCCTCTTCTTCCTCATTCTCTGGTTGGTTCCTCCTCTTCCTCATTCTCTGGTTGGTTCCTCCTCTTCTTCCTCATTCTCTGGTTGGTTCCTCCTCTTCTTCCTCATTCTCTGGTTGGTTCCTCCTCTTCTTCCTCATTCTCTGGCTGTTTTCTCCTCTTCTTCCTTATTCTCTG
>NC_088402.1:10293168-10315668 GCF_034236695.1 Oncorhynchus nerka
CCACTGTAACTGACTGTAACTGACATATCATCACCACTGTAACAGACTGTAACTGACATATCATCACCACTGTAACTGACATATCATCACCACTGTAACAGACTGTAACTGACATATCATCACCACTGTAACTGACATATCATCACCACTGTAACTGACATATCATCACCACTGTAACTGACATATCATCACCACTGTAACTGACATATCATCACCACTGTAACAGACTGTAACTGACATATCATCACCACTGTAACTGACATGTCATCACCACTGTAACAGACTGTAACTGACATATCATCACCACTGTAACTGACATATCATCACCACTGTAACAGACTGTACCTGACATATCATCACCACTGTAACAGACTGTAACTGACATATCATCACCACTGTAACAGACTGTAACTGACATATCATCACCACTGTAACAGACTGTACCTGACATATCATCACCACTGTAACTGACTGTAACTGACATATCATCACCACTGTAACAGACTGTACCTGACATATCATCACCACTGTAACTGACATATCATCACCACTGTAACTGACATATCATCACCACGGTAACAGACATATCATCACCACTGTAACAGACATATCATCACCACTGTAACTGACATATCATCACCACTGTACCAGACATATCATCACCACTGTAACTGACATATCATCACCACTGTAACTGACATATCATCACCACTGTAACTGACATATCATCACCACTGTAACAGACATATCATCACCACTGTACCAGACATATCATCACCACTGTAACTGACATATCATCACCACTGTACCAGACATATCATCACCACTGTAACTGACATATCATCACCACTGTACCTGACATATCATCACCACTGTAACTGACATATCATCACCACTGTAACTGACATATCATCACCACTGTAACAGACTGTAACTGACATATCATCACCACTGTAACAGACTGTAACTGACATATCATCACCACTGTAACTGACATATCATCACCACTGTAACTGACATATCATCACCACTGTAACTGACATATCATCACCACTGTAACTGACATATCATCACCACTGTAACTGACATATCATCACCACTGTAACTGACTGTAACTGACATATCATCACCACTGTAACTGACATATCATCACCACTGTAACTGACTGTAACTGACATATCATCACCACTGTAACTGTCTTCTTCTGTGGACTTTCTCCAAACGTAAAATGTATCAGTTGTTTTTGCCACCCTGAGTTGTCACCACCTCTGAAACAGACTGCAGGTTGAGCCATCTGCTGTGTGTGTGTGTGTGTGTGTGTGTCTGTGTGTGTGTGTGTGTGTGTGTGTGTGTGTGTGTGCTTGTTTGCCTTGACATGACAGTCTATCTTGGCAGTTCCCTACATATTGAACATTAGCCACAGACTGAGGAGAATCAGGCTCTTATGTCTCTGTGTAGAGCAGCCTTCTGCATGTCTCTTTCTCCCTTCCCTTCTCCCTCTCCTTCGCCTGTGTGTGTGGGGGGGGGGCTGTTTTTTCTGTACGCATTAAGCCATTTTGAATGGAAGAGCACAGAGAAAAGGTGTAGAGATAACCAGGAAGCTAATCAGCCAATCACAAGCCGAGATCTCTCTCAGAGCTTGTGAGGTGGAATTGTTACCAGAGAGAAGTTTTTTTGGCTAGCAACACTCCCTCCAATCACGTTCTTAAACCGCAGCTCGGCACCAAAACAGGTTTCTATGCTGATTGCCTGTCTGTGTGAGTGGGTGTGTGGAGAGGGAGGGGAAAATAGGATCTGAAAAAATACATGCAGGCTTCAAGTTTTTTTGGCAACTTGAGTGTGAGTGTACGTGTGTGTACCTCCAGTGGTGGAAAAAACACTATATTCTCATACTTGAGTAAAAGTAAAGATACCTAAATAGTAAACGACTCAAGTAAAAGTGAAAGTCACCCAGTTAAATACTACTTGAGTAAAAGTAAAGATACCTTAATAGAAAACGACTCAAGTAAAAGTGAAAGTCACCCAGTTAAATACTATTTGAGTAAAAGTCCAAAAGTATGTTTGCGGTTTTAAATATACTTAAGTATCAAAAGTAAAAAGTGAAGGATTAAATAATTTCAAATTCCTTATATTAAGCAAACCAGACGGCACGATTTTATTTTTTTAATTTTATTGACGGATAGCCAGGGGCACACTACAACACGCAGACATAATTTATAAATGAAACATTTGTGTTTAATGAGTCTGCCAGATCAGAGGCAGTAGCGATGACCGGGGATGTTCTCTTGATAAGTGTGTGAATTAGACCATGTTTCTGTCCTGCTAAGCATTCAACATGTAACAAGTACTTTTTGGTGTCAGAGAAAATGTATGGAGTAAAAAGTACATTATTTTCTTTATGCATGTAGTAAAGTAAAAGTAATTGTTGCCAAAAATATAAATAGTAAAGATTCCCCCCCAAAAACGTGCTAAGCAGTACTTTGTTTCCATCAGTTTTCCCCCTATATTTAACCTCTTCAGTCGACCCTCTACTTTTTTGAACATTCTGTTAAAAATCGCGCAACATTTCAGCGCCCTGCTACTCATGCCAGGAATATAGTATATGCATTTGCTTAGTCTGTGTGGATAGAAAACACTCAGACGTTTAAAAAACTGGTTAAATCACTGCTGTGGCTTTACCAGAACGGCATTTACATCGAAAAGCACAGGAAAAACTGATCACTGAAAATGGGGAAAATATATCCATGCGCTACTTGAACCCATTGATAAACGTGAACCACAATTAATTGACTGAGGTTGCAGTACCTACAGCTTCCACAGGGTGTCTAGAGTCTTGTCATTTCCCTTCGAGTTTTTTCTTGGTCAAACACATACAGGACACCGTATCTAATCCGGTCTAGGACCGGATATTTTCGTTGAGTTTCTAGCCGGACATTTTTCCAGACGGACAGCTAATGATCTTTACATCGCCTCCTGATGAATTTTATCGCTTATTAACGTTTACTAATACCTAAAGTTGCATTACAAACGTATTTCGAAGTGTTTTGTGAAAGTTTATCGTCGACTTTTTGAATTTTAAAAAATGACGTTACGTTTTGAAACGATGTTTTTTCGTTTATCACACAGTCTACATATAACGATATCTAGGCTTTATATGGACCGATTTAATCGAAATAAAGACCCAAATAGTGTTTATGGGACATCTAGGAGTGCCAACAAAGAAGATGGTGAAAGGTAATGAATGTTTTCTATTTTATTGTGCGGTTTGTGTAACGCCGAAATGCTAATTATTTTGTTTACGTCCCCTGTGGGTCTTTTGGGGTGTTGCATGCTATCAGATAATAGCTTCTCATGCTTTCGCCAAAAAGCATTTTAAAAATCTGACTTGTTGCCTGGATTCACAACGAGTGTAGCTTTAATTCGATACCCTGCATGTGTATTTTAATGAACTTTTGAGTTTTAACTAATACTATTAGCATTTAGCGTAGCGCATTTGCATTTCCAGAGCTCTAGTTGGGACGCAAGCGTCCCGAGTAGAAGCAACAGGTTAACCCACTACAACGTGTTAACTGGCTCTATCAACTACTATAAACTACCAACTGGCTCTATCAACTACTATAAACTACCAACTGGCTCTATCAACTACTATAAACTACCAACTGGCTCTTTAAACTACTATAAACTACCAACTGGCTCCATCAATTACTATAAACTACCAACTGGCTCTACCAACTACTATAAACTACCAACTGGCTCTATCAACTACTATACACTACCAACTGGCTCTATCAACTACTATAAACTACCAAATGGCTCTATCAACTGGCTCTATCAACTACTATAAACTACCAACTGGCTCTTTAAACTACTATAAACTACCAACTGGCTCCATCAATTACTATAAACTACCAACTGGCTCTATCAACTACTATAAACTACAAACTGGCTCTATCAACTACTATAAACTACCAACTGGCTCTACCAACTGGCTCTATCAACTGGCTCTATCAACTGGCTCTATCAACTACTATAAACTACCAACTGGCTCTATCAAGTTTCTTTCTATCTCTCTCTCTCTCTCTGTCTCTGTCTCTCTCTCTGTCTCTGTCTCTGTCTCTCTCTTTCTCTCTCTCTGTTGCCCACTGTCTTTTTTGCAGAATTCTACATGCAGATACTCAATTTGGTGTTTGTCCCATTTTGGGAATACTTGGTTGGTGAGCAGACCCCAGAACTCACAACCGTAAAGGGCAATGTGTTCTATCACTGCTTAAAGTATTTTTAGTCAGATCCTAATTGGTACGTCAAATTTTATGTTCCTTTTAATGGCATAGAAGGCCCTTCTTGCCTTGTCGCTCAGATCGTTCACAGCTTACCTGTGGCGCTGATGTTTAGGTCGAGGTATGAATAGTTTTTTGTGTGCTCTAGGGCAACGGTGTCTAGATGGAATTTTTATTTGTGTTTCTGGCGACTGGACCTTTTTTTGGAACACCATTGTTGTTTTTTTTACTGAGATTTACTGTCAGGGTCCAGGTCTGTCAGGGCCCAGGTCTGTCAGGGTCCAGGTCTGTCAGGGCCCAGGTCTGTCAGGGCCCAGGTCTGTCAGGGCCCAGGTCTGACAGAATATGTGCAGAACATCTAGGTGCTGCTGTAGGCCCTCCTTGGTCCGGGACAGAAGCACCAGATCATCAGCAAACAGTAGACGTTAGACTTCAGATTCTAGTAGGGTGAGGCTGGGGGCTGCAAACCGTTCTAGTGCCTCGCCAATTAGTTGATATATTTGTTGAAGATGGTGGGGCTCAAGCTGCATCCTTGTCTCACCCCACGGCCCTGTGGAAAGAAATGTCTGTTTTTTTTGGTTTAGAATTTTAACCACATACTTGTTGTTTGTGTACATGGATTTTATAAAGTCGTATGTTTTACCCCCAACACCATTTTCCATCAATGTGTATAGCAGACCCTTATGCCAAATTGAGTCCAAAGCTTTTTTGAAGTCAACAAAGCATGAGAAGACTTTACCTTTTTTTTTTGGTTTGTTTGGTTGTCAATTCGGTTGTGCAGGGTGAATACATGGTCTGTTGTATGGTAATTTGGTAAAAATCCAATTTGACATTTGCTCAGTAAATTGTTGTTATCTGAGGAAATGTATGAGTCTGCTGTTAATGATAATGCAGAGGATTTTCCCAAGGTTACTGTTGACGCATTTCCCAAGGTAGTTATTGGGGTCAAATTTGTCTCCACTTTTGTGGATTGGGGTGATCAGTCCTTGGTTCCAAATATTGGGTAAGATGCCAAAGCTGAGGATGATCTCTCTTTCTCTCTCTGTCTTTATACATCCCTCTCTCTACTCCTTCTTGCGTGTGTGTCCGTGTGTTTTGGGTCGTTGCCATCTTTTCAGTAGTTACATCCAGAGCTTGTTTCCAAATACAGATGACTGTGTCAACTCCTCGAAGATAAACCTCTCTCCTGACAAAGTTCAGAGTCACACACACACACACTATGTTACCTCCAAACTATCCCTCCCTCCCTCCCTCCCTCCCTCCCTCCCTCCCTGCCTGCCTGCCTGCCTGCCTGCCTGCCTGCCTGCCTGCCTGCCTCCTCCCTCCCTCCCTCCCTCCCTGCCTCCCTCCCTCCCTGCCTGCCTGCCTGCCTGCCTGCCTGCCTCCCTCCCTCCCTCCCTCCCTCCCTCCCTCCCTCCCTCCCTGCCTGCCTGCCTGCCTGCCTCCCTCCCTCCCTCCCTAAATTATGTGATCTCTCTCTGTTCTGTCCAGATAGTTTCTATGTTACAGTAAAGAGATCTCCTCTTCTCCTCTTAGATGGAAATAGTTGTGTTTTTTATTGTCCCTCTACTTCCTCTCTTCCTGTTGTTGCCGTGGCCACCGTCATGGCTGCTGCCATAGGTCTGTGTTTTGATTGGTGAAACCCAAAGAGTCATTCGTGCGGGTTAACCTTCCCACCTATCAGCTAGCCTGGCACTGTGTCCCAAGTGGCAAGCTGTTATAGTCCAGTACTTTTGACCAGGGTCCTCTCCTCTCCTTAATACAGGGACAGCCTGATCTCATAGACTAGACATAACATAGTAAATACGGGACACTTAATTTAGTATGACAACTTACATTTGGTATGGTTACGTAAAGGCAGAAGGTTACTTAAGGCAAAAATCAAAGTAGGGTGGATGATGCGAATTTCTAGCAAGCCAAAGGTTGCATGTTTGTATCTCATCACGGACAACTTTAGCATTTTAGTTCATTATCATCTACTTAACACTTTTCAGATACTTTGCAACTATTTAGCATGTTAGCTAACCCTTTCCCTTTCCCTAACCCTAACCTTATCCCTAACCCTTTAACCTAAATCCTAACCCTAACCCTAACCCTAACCTTATCCCTAACCTTATCCCTAACCCTTTAACCTAAATCCTAACCCTAACCCTAACCCTAACCCTAACCCTAACCTTATCCCTAACCTTATCCCTAACCCTTTAACCTAAATCCTAACCCTAACCTTAACCCTAACCTTATCCCTAACCTTATCCCTAACCCTTTAACCTAAATCCTAACCCTAACCTTATCCCTAACCCTTTAACCTAAATCCTAACCCTAACCCTAACCCTAACCTTATCCCTAACCTTATCCCTAACCCTTTAACCTAAATCCTAACCCTAACCTTAACTCTAACCTTAACCCTAAGCTTCATCCTAACCCCTAGCCTAGCTAACGTCAGCATTAGCCTTAAATTTAAATTCGTAACATATCATATAATTTAGAAAATTAGTACCATATTGTACGAATTGCAATTCATAACATATCATAAGAAATGAATGATTGACATCCACAAATTAATACATACCATGCAAAACGTAAAATAACATACTAATGGTAGTGTTCAAAGATAATTGTGTAGTCTAGAGCGATTTTCTAGGTTAGCTAGCCAGCTATTGTCGTTCTCCTAACGCAACGTAACGTAACCATCACTGCTAGCTAGCCAGCTAGCTCCCGATAAGCAGCATTGTAGAAACTTTGTAGAAACTTCACACTCAACGGTACGACTTGATTAGGGTAGTGTCAACAACGCAGCTAGCCTACCCCAGCAGTACTCTATCATTTTAATCATTTTAGTCAATTAGATTCTTGCTACGTAAGCTTAACTTTCTGAACATTCGAGACGTGTAGTCCACTTGTCATTCCAATCTCCTCTGCATTAGCGTAGCCTCTTCTCTAGCCTGTCAACTATGTGTCTGTCTATCCCTGTTCTCTCCTCTCTGCACAGACCATACAAACGCTCCACACCGCGTGGCCGCAGCCACCCTAATCTGGTGGTCCCAGCGCGCACGACCCACGTGGAGTTCCAGGTCTCCGGTAGCCTCTGGAACTGCCGATCTGCGGCCAACAAGGCAGAGTTCATCTCAGCCTATGCCTCCCTCCAGTCCCTCGACTTCTTGGCTCTGACGGAAACATGGATCACCACAGACAACACCGCTACTCCTACTGCTCTCTCTTCGTCCGCCCACGTGCTCTCGCACACCCCGAGAGCTTCTGGTCAGCGGGGTGGTGGCACCGGGATCCTCATCTCTCCCAAGTGGTCATTCTCTCTTTCTCCCCTTACCCATCTGTCTATCGCCTCCTTTGAATTCCATGCTGTCACAGTTACCAGCCCTTTTAAGCTTAACATCCTTATCATTTATCGCCCTCCAGGTTCCCTCGGAGAGTTCATCAATGAGATTGATGCCTTGATAAGCTCCTTTCCTGAGGACGGCTCACCTCTCACAGTTCTGGGCGACTTTAACCTCCCCACGTCTACCTTTGACTCATTCCTCTCTGCCTCCTTCTTTCCACTCCTCTCCTCTTTTGACCTCACCCTCTCACCTTCCCCCTACTCACAAGGCAGGCAATACGCTCGACCTCATCTTTACTAGATGCTGTTCCTCCACTAACCTCATTGCAACTCCCCTCCAAGTCTCCGACCACTACCTTGTATCCTTTTCCCTCTCGCTCTCATCCAACACTTCCCACACTGCCCCTACTCGGATGGTATCGCGCCGTCCCAACCTTCGCTCTCTCTCCCCCGCTACTCTCTCCTCTTCCATCCTATCATCTCTTCCCTCTGCTCAAACCTTCTCCAACCTATCTCCTGATTCTGCCTCCTCAACCCTCCTCTCCTCCCTTTCTGCATCCTTTGACTCTCTATGTCCCCTATCCTCCAGGCCGGCTCGGTCCTCCCTCCCGCTCCGTGGCTCGACGACTCATTGCGAGCTCACAGAACAGGGCTCCGGGCAGCCGAGCGGAAATGGAGGAAAACTTCGCCTCCCTGCGGACCTGGCATCCTTTCACTCCCTCCTCTCTACATTTTCCTCCTCTGTCTCTGCTGCTAAAGCCACTTTCTACCACGCTAAATTCCAAGCATCTGCCTCTAACCCTAGGAAGCTCTTTGCCACCTTCTCCTCCCTCTTGAATCCTCCTCCCCTCCCCCTCCTCCCTCTCTGCAGATGACTTCGTCAACCATTTTGAAAAGAAGGTCGACGACATCCGATCCTCGTTTGCTAAGTCAAACGACACCGCTGGTTCTGCTCACACTGCCCTACCCTGTGCTCTGACCTCTTTCTCCCTCTCTCTCCAGATGACATCTCGCGTCTTGTGACGGCCGGCCGCCCAACAACCTGCCCGCTTGACCCTATCCCCTCCTCTCTTCTCCAGACCATCTCCGGTGACCTTCTCCCTTACCTCACCTCGCTCATCAACTCATCCCTGACCGCTGGCTACGTCCCTCCCGTCTTCAAGAGAGCGAGAGTTGCACCCCTTCTGAAAAAACCTACACTCGATCCCTCCGATGTCAACAACTACAGACCAGTATCCCTTCTTTCTTTTCTCTCCAAAACTCTTGAACGTGCCGTCCTTGGCCAGCTCTCCCGCTATCTCTCTCAGAATGACCTTCTTGATCCAAATCAGTCAGGTTTCAAGACTAGTCATTCAACTGAGACTGCTCTTCTCTGTATCACGGAGGCGCTCCGCACTGCTAAAGCTAACTCTCTCTCCTCTGCTCTCATCCTTCTAGACCTATCGGCTGCCTTCGATACTGTGAACCATCAGATCCTCCTCTCCACCTCTCCGAGTTGGGCATCTCCGGCGCGGCCCACGCTTGGTTGCGTCCTACCTGACAGGTCGCTCCTACCAGGTGGCGTGGCGAGAATCCGTCTCCTCACCACGTGCTCTCACCACTGGTGTCCCCCAGGGCTCTGTTCTAGGCCCTCTCCTATTCTCGCTATACACCAAGTCACTTGGCTCTGTCATAACCTCACATGGTCTCTCCTATCATTGCTATGCAGACGACACACAATTAATCTTCTCCTTTCCCCTTCTGACGACCAGGTGGCGAATCGCATCTCTGCATGTCTGGCAGACATATCAGTGTGGATGACGGATCATCACCTCAAGCTGAACCTCGGCAAGACGGAGCTGCTCTTCCTCCCGGGAAGGACTGCCCGTTCCATGATCTCGCCATCACGGTTGACAACTCCATTGTGTCCTCGTCCCAGAGCGCTAAGAACCTTGGCGTGATCCTGGACAACACCCTGTCATTCTCAAATAACATCAAGGCGGTGGCCCGTTCCTGTAGGTTCATGCTCTACAACATCCGCAGAGTACGACCCTGCCTCACACAGGAAGCGGCGCAGGTCCTAATCCAGGCACTTGTCATCTCCCGTCTGGATTACTGCAACTCGCTGTTGGCTGGGCTCCCCTGCCTGTGCCATTAAACCCCTACAACTCATCCAGAACGCCGCAGCCCGTCTGGTGTTCAACCTTCCCAAGTTCTCTCACGTCACCCCGCTCCTCCGCTCTCTCCACTGGCTTCCAGTTGAAGCTCGCATCCGCTACAAGACCATGGTGCTTGCCTACGGAGCTGTGAGGGGAACGGCACCTCACTACCTCCAGGCTCTGATCAGGCCCTACACCCAAACAAGGGCACTGCGTTCATCCACCTCTGGCCTGCTCGCCTCCCTACCACTGAGGAAGTACAGTTCCCGCTCAGCCCAGTCAAAACTGTTCGCTGCTCTGGCCCCCCAATGGTGGAACAAACTCCCTCACGACGCCAGGACAGCGGAGTCAATCACCACCTTCCGGAGACACCTGAAACCCCACCTCTTTAAGGAATACCTAGGATAGGATAAAGTAATCCTTCTCCCCCCCTTAAAAGACCTAGATGCACTATTGTAAAGTGGCTGTTCCACTGGATGTCATAAGGTGAAAGCACCAATTTGTAAGTCGCTCTGGATAAGAGCGTCTGCTAAATGACTTAAATGTAAATGTAAATGTAAAATGTAATGTGTTCCCAGATTTACATTTAATATGTTACGTCTATCCCTGAGTCCAGGTTGACAGGGCACCAACAAAGTAGGACATCTCCTCTCCTCATGGTACCAGTGCTGCTCATTAGCATTCCCACCACGAATGACATTTCCCCCAGAGCATAACATGGTGTTGCTGATGACATCATCCAGGGTGCATCCCAAATGGCACCCTATTCCCCATGCAGTGCACTACTTTTCACCAGGACTCATATGTCTCTGGTCAAAAGTAGTGCACTATATAGGGAATAGGGTGTCATTTGAGACTCAACCCTGTGATCAGCGGTGTATTAATCCTGCCTTTGTGTGATGAAGTAATTGGGTCTCTGTCTCTACCTCCCTGTCTGTCTCTACCTCCCTGTCTGTCTCTACCTCCCTGTCTGTCTCTGCCTCCCTGTCTGTCTCTGCCTCCCTGTCTGTCTCTACCTCCCTGTCTGTCTCTACCTCCCTGTCTGTCTCTACCTTCCTGTCTGTCTCTACCTCCCTGTCTGTCTCTACCTCCCTGTCTGTCTCTACCTCCCTGTCTGTCTCTACCTCCATGTCTGTCTCTACCTCCCTGTCTGTCTCTACCTCCCTGTCTGTCTCTACCTCCCTGTCTGTCTCTACCTTCCTGTCTGTCTCTACCTCCCTGTCTGTCTCTACCTCCCTGTCTGTCTCTACTTACCTGTCTGTCTCTACCTCCCTGTCTGTCTCTACCTCCCTGTCTGTCTCTACCTCCCTGTCTGTCTCTACCTCCATGTCTGTCTCTACCTTCCTGTCTGTCTCTACCTTCCTGTCTGTCTCTACCTTCCTGTCTGTCTCTACCTTCCTGTCTGTCTCTACCTCCCTGTCTGTCTCTACTCTTTAGACCCCCAGCACTAATAACACTGCTCTGATTGCTTCTCTGAGAGAGAGGAGGAGAGCGAGAGATGAATAGAAAATGATACAGAGGAGAGAGAGAGGCACTGTGGCAGTAGTGCTGTGGGCTTAGTTAGAGCATGACTGCACATTCAGGTGTCAATCTCAACTATGGTTATTAAAGCCTGGAGGAGACCACTTATTGTTATAGCTCTGTCAGTCTAGAGATCTGCCTGTATGCCTGCCTGTCTGTCTGTCTGTCTGTCTGTCTGTCTGTCTGTCTGTCTGTCTGTCTGTCTGTCTGTCTGTCTGTCTGTCTGTCTGTCTGTCTGTCTGTCTGTCTGTCTGTCTGTCTGTCTGTCTCTGTCTGTCTGTCTGTCTGCCTGTCTCTCTTTCTGTCTCTCCCTGCATCTCTCTGTCTCTGTCTCTGTCTCTGCATATCTCTCTCTCTGCATCTCTCTCTCTCTCTCTCTCTCTCTCTCTCTCTCTCTCTCTCTCTCTCTCTCTCTCTCTGTCAATTCAAGGGGCTTTATTGACATTGAAAACATATGATTGCATTGACAGACCAAGTGAAATGGTTAAACAAAAGTGAAATAAACAATAGAAAGTGAAGAGTCAAATTATGTCTATATACAGTGTTGTAGTGATGTGCAAATAGTTATACCTGAGTAAAAATAAAGATACCTTAATAGAAAATGACTCAAGTAAAATTGAAGGTCACCCAGTAAAATCATACTTGAGTAAGAGTCCAAAACTATTTGGTTTTAAATTATAATTATAAACATATAAATAATTTCACATTCTTTATATTAACCAAAGCAGATGGCACCATTTTCTTGTTTTTTATTTATTTACGGCTTGCCAGGGGCGCCACACCAACACTAAGAAATAGTTTACAAACAAAGCATGTGTTTGATCCTCCAGATCAGAGGTAGTAGGGATGGCCAGGGATGTTCTCTGTTTAGTGAGTCCTAGATCAGATTATAGGGATGGCATATGTTCTCTGTTTTATATTCCAGATCAGAGGCAGTAGGGATGACCAGGGATGTTCTCTGTTTTTTATTTATTCCTCCAGATCAGAGGCAGTAGGGATGACCAACATGTTCTCTGTTTAGTTATTCCTCCAGATCAGAGGCAGTAGGGATGGCCAGGGATGTTCTCTGTTTAGTGAGTCCTCCAGATCAGAGGCAGTAGGGATGGCCAGGGATGTTCTCTGTTTAGTGAGTCCTCCAGATCAGAGGCAGTAGGGATGGCCAGGGATGTTCTCTGTTTAGTGAGTCCTCCAGATCAGAGGCAGTAGGGATGGCCAGGGATGTTCTCTGTTTAGTGAGTCCTCCAGATCAGAGGCAGTAGGGATGGCCAGGGATGTTCTCTGTTTAGTGAGTCCTCCAGATCAGAGGCAGTAGGGATGGCCAGGGATGTTCTCTGTTTAGTGAGTCCTCCAGATCAGAGGCAGTAGGGATGGCCAGGGATGTTCTCTGTTTAGTGAGTCCTCCAGATCAGAGGCAGTAGGGATGGCCAGGGATGTTCTCTGTTTAGTGAGTCCTCCAGATCAGAGGCAGTAGGGATGGCCAGGGATGTTCTCTGTTTAGTGAGTCCTCCAGATCAGAGGTAGTAGGGATGGCCAGGGATGTTCTCTGTTTAGTGAGTCCTCCAGATCAGAGGTAGTAGGTATGGCCAGGGATGTTCTCTGTTTAGTGAGTCCTCCAGATCAGAGGCAGTAGGGATGGCCAGGGATGTTCTCTGTTTAGTGAGTCCTCCAGATCAGAGGTAGTAGGGATGGCCAGGGATGTTCTCTGTTTAGTGAGTCCTCCAGATCAGAGGCAGTAGGGATGGCCAGGGATGTTCTCTGTTTAGTGAGTCCTCCAGATCAGAGGTAGTAGGGATGGCCAGGGATGTTCTCTGTTTAGTGAGTCCTCCAGATCAGAGGCAGTAGGGATGGCCAGGGATGTTCTCTGTTTAGTGAGTCCTCCAGATCAGAGGTAGTAGGGATGGCCAGGGATGTTCTCTGTTTAGTGAGTCCTCCAGATCAGAGGTAGTAGGGATGACCAGGGATGTTCTCTGTTTAGTGAGTCCTCCAGATCAGAGGCAGTAGAGATGACCAGGGATGTTCTCTGTTTAGTGTGTCCTCCAGATCAGAGGCAGTAGGGAGGACCAGGGATGTTCTCTGTTTAGTGAGTCCTCCAGATCAGAGGTAGTAGGGATGACCAGGGATGTGCTCTTGATAAGTTTGTGAATTAGACCATTTTCCTGTACTGGCAAAACATTCAAAATGTATCAAACACTTTGGGTGTCAGGGAAAATGTATGGAGTAAAAATATTATTTAATTTGGGAATGTAGTGAAATATAAGTAAAAGTTGTCAAAAATATAACCAGTATAGATACAGTATCTATAAAGTATAGATACCCTAAAAAACAACTTAAGTAGTACTTTAAAGTGTTTTTTTTACTTATGTACTGTACACCATTGCCTTCATCAATAGCAAGGCTATGCTCACTGAGTCTGTCAATGTCAAAGCTTTCCTTACTTTTGGGTCAGTCACAGTGGTCAGGTGTTCTGCCACTGTGTACTCTCTGTTTCGGGCCAAATAGCATTCTAGTCTGCTCTTCTCCAGGTTCATCTCTCCGTAGGTGACGGCTTTCTTATTTTTAACCTTTTATTTAGCGAGGCAAGTCAGTTAAGAACAAATACTTATTTGTTATGGAAGGTTTGGGAATCACTTCCTTTTAGGTGGTTGTAGAATTTAAGGGCTCTTTTCTGGATTTTGATAGTTAGCGGGTATGCATCATTCTCTCTCTCTCTCTCTCTCTCTCTCTCTCTCTCTCTCTCTCTCTCTCTCTCTCTGTCTCTCTCTCTCTCTCTCTCTCTCTCTCTCTCTCTCGCTGTCGCTCTCGCTCTCTCTCATCCAGACCGACTTATTTTTAATTACTGCATTCATCTTAAGATTGCTGGTTGAGAACCACATATCCCAGTCGTAGCAAGTACATTTTCCTTCAATAAATTAGTTATTAGCAACTTTAGTGCTTGTAGGAAGATACCTTTTTTTGGTGGGAGGGAGAGGGGCGTGTGATTCATTTTAAGATACAATTTGAAGAGGTAGGATTTCAGAAGTTTTCGGAAAATGAGCAGGGACTCTTCTGTCCTGGCTACAGGGGGAAGTTGGTTCCACCATTTTTTTAAAACATATTTTTCCTTCATTTAACTAGGAACAGTGGGTTAACTGACCTAGGAACAGTGGGACAGTGGGTTAACTGACCTAGGAACAGTGGGACAGTGGGTTAACTGACCTAGGAACAGTGGAACAGTGGGTTAACTGATCTAGGAACAGTGGGACAGTGGGTTAACTGACCTAGGAACAGTGGGACAGTGGGTTAACTGACCTAGGAACAGTGGGTTAACTGACCTAGGAACAGTGGGACAGTGGGTTAACTAACCTAGGAACAGTGGGACAGTGGGTTAACTGACCTAGGAACAGTGGGACAGTGGGTTAACTGACCTAGGAACAGTCAAACAGTGGGTTAACTGACCTAGGAACAGTGGGTTAACTGACCTAGGAACAGTGGAACAGTGGGTTAACTGACCTAGGAACAGTGGAACAGTGGGTTAACTGAGCTAGGAACTGTGGGTTAACTGACCTAGGAACTGTGGGTTAACTGACCTAGGAACAGTGTGTTAACTGACCTAGGAACTGTGGGTTAACTGACCTAGGAACTGTGGGTTAACTGACCTAGGAACAGTGGGTTAACTGAACTAGGAACTGTGGGTTAACTGACCTAGGAACTGTGGGTTAACTGACCTAGGAACTGTGGATTAACTGATCTAGGAACAGTGGGTTAACTGACCTAGGAACAGTGGGTTAACTGGTCTAGGAACAGTGGGTTAACTGACCTAGGAACTGTGGATTAACTGATCTAGGAACAGTGGGTTAACTGACCTAGGAACAGTGGGTTAACTGGTCTAGGAACAGTGGGTTAACTCTTCTAGGAACAGTGGGTTAACTGACCTAGGAACAGTGGGTTAACTGGTCTAGGAACAGTGGGTTAACTGACCTAGGAACAGTGGGTTAACTGACCTAGGAACAGTGGGTTAACTGCCCTAGGAACAGTGGGTTAACTGGTCTAGGAACAGTGGGTTAACTGACCTAGGAACAGTGGGTTAACTGACCTAGGAACAGTGGGTTAACTGACCAAGGAACAGTGGGTTAACTGACCTAGGAACAGTGGGTTAACTGGTCTAGGAACAGTGGGTTAACTGACCTAGGAACAGTGGGTTAACTGACCAAGGAACAGTGGGTTAACTGGTCTAGGAACAGTGGGTTAACTGACCAAGGAACAGTGGGTTAACTGCCTTGTTCAGGGGCAGAACGACAGATTTGTACCTTTTCAGCTCGGGGGTTTGAACAAGGGGTGCCGGGACAGACAAGAGCTTGGACTGGGCTGTGCGGGAGCTGACCTCCCATAGGGGTGGGAGGACCAAGAGACCAGAGGTGGCGGACTGCCTGGGTTAGGGGGTAGGGTTTGAGCATAGACCGACGGTAGGGAGAGGTAGTTCTTCTTGCTACTCTGTAGGTAAACACCATAGTCTTGTAGTGGATTCGAGCTTCGACTGGAAGCCAGAGGAGCGGGGTGACATGGGAGAATTTGAGAAGGTTTGAAGGCACAAGCGGGGATCTCAACCAATAGAGAGTAGCAGTCGTCCAGACGGGAGAGGACAAGTGTCTGGATTAGAACCAGTGCTGCTTCCTGTGTGAGGGAAGGCTGGTACTCTACGGATGTCGTAGAGCATGAACCTGCAGGAACTAGTCACTGCTTTGATGTCTGCAGAAAACGACAGGGTGTTGTCCAGGGTCACGTCAAGGTTCTTTGTACTCTGGGAGGGGACTATCTCTCTCTTTCTCTCTCCCCCTCGTCTTTGTAAAACAGCAGTACAGCAGCTTGCACTCTGGGTGGGGGCTAGCTCTCTCTCTCTCTCTCTCTCTCTCTGTCTCTCTCTCTCTGTCTCTCTCTCTCGCATTCTACTCCCATCCACCCTCTATTTGTTTCTGTCTCTTCCTGAGTGGTGATAGCTCTTTATCTCCGTTGGGAAAGGCTGTTTCTTCTTACAACAACAACCTCAGTCTTTGCAATGTTACAATGCAAAGACTGTGTCCCAAACGGCACCCTGTTGGCCACATGGCCCTGTTCAAAGGTAGTGCACTTTAAAGGGAATAGGGGGCCATTTGGGATTCAGCTGTATCAATTCATCATGTTTCTTAGATGACAGTACGTGTATAGTGAAGACATAAAAACATGAAAAACCAGAAAACATGCAGTACATCAATAACCCCCCCATAAAGATGTCGTAGACTATACCCCCCCATAAAGCTGTTGTAGACTATAGCCCCCCCATAGAGCTGTTGTAGACTATAACCCCCCCCATAAAGCTGTTGTAGACTATAACCCCCCATAAAGCTGTTGTAGACTATAGCCCCCCATAAAGCTGTAGTAGACTATAACCCCCCCATAAAGCTGTAGTAGACTATAATAAAGCTGTTGTAGACTATAACCCCCCCATAAAGCTGTTGTAGACTATAACCCCCATAAAGCTGTTGTAGACTATAACCCCCCATAAAGCTGTTGTAGACTATAGCCCCCCATAAAGCTGTTGTAGACTATAACCCCCATAAAGCTGTTGTAGACTATAGCCCCCATAAAGCTGTTGTAGACTATAACCCCCATAAAGCTGTTGTAGACTATAGAGACCCCCCCCATAAAGCTGTTGTAGACTATAACCCCCCATAAAGCTGTTGTAGACTATAACCCCCCATAAAGCTGTTGTAGACTATAGCCCCCCCATAAAGCTGTTGTATAAAGCTGTTGTAGACTATAGCCCCCATAAAGCTAGACTATAACCCCCATAAAGCTTGTTGCTGTTGTAGACTATAGCCCCCCCCATAAAGCTGTTGTAGACTATAGCCCCCATAAAGCTGTTGTAGACTATAACCCCCATAAAGCTGTTAACCCCCCATAAAGCTAGACTATAGCCCCCCATAAAGCTGTTGTAGACTATAGCCCCCCATAAAGCTGTTGTAGACTATAACCCCCCATAAAGCTGTTGTAGACTATAACCCCCCCATAAAGCTGTTGTAGACTATAGCCCCCCATAAAGCTGTTGTAGACTATACCCCCATAAAGCTGTTGTAGACTATAGACCCCCCATAAAGCTGTTGTAGACTATAACCCCCCATAAAGCTGTTGTAGACCCCCCATAAAGCTGTTGTAGACTATACCCCCCATAAAGCTGTTGTAGACTATAGCCCCCATAAAGCTGTTGTAGACTATAGCCCCCCATAAAGCTGTTGTAGACTATAACCCCCATAAAGCCCCCCCCCATAAAGCTGTTGTAGACTATAGCCCCCCATAAAGCTGTTGTAGACTATAACCCCCCCCATAAAGCTGTTGTAGACTATAACCCCCATAAAGCTGTTGTAGACTATAACCCCCATAAAGCTGTTGTAGACTATAATAAAGCTGTTGTAGACTATAACCCCCATAAAGCTGTTGTAGACTATAGCCCCCCATAAAGCTGTTGTAGACTATAACCCCCATAAAGCTGTTGTAGACTATAACCCCCCATAAAGCTGTTGACTATACCCCCCATAAAGCTGTTGTAGACTATAACCCCCATAAAGCTGTTGTATAAAGCTGTTGTAGACTATAACCCCCCTGTTGTAGACTATAACCCCCATAAAGCTGTTGTAGACTATAGCCCCCCATAAAGCCCCCCCATAAAGCTGTTGTAGACTATAACCCCCATAAAGCTGTTGTAGACTATAACCCCCATAAAGCTGTTGTAGACTATAGCCCCCCATAAAGCTGTTGTAGACTATAATAAAGCTGTTGTAGACTATAACCCCCCATAAAGCTGTTGTAGACTATAGCCCCCCCATAAAGCTGTTGTAGACTATAACCCCCATAAAGCTGTTGTATAAAGCTGTTGTAGACTATAACCCCCCATAAAGCTATAACCCCCCATAAAGCTGTTGTAGACTATAAAGCTGTTGTAGACTATAGCCCCCCATAAAGCTGTTGTAACTATAGCCCCCCATAAAGCTGTTGTAGACTATAACCCCCCATAAAGCTGTTGTAGACTATAACCCCCCCATAAAGCTGTTGTAGACTATAGCCCCCCATAAAGCTGTTGTAGACTATAACCCCCATAAAGCTGTTGTAGACTATAACCCCCATAAAGTGTTGTAGACTAAAGCTAGACTATAACCCCCATAAAGCTGTTGCTGTTGTAGACTATAACCCCCATAAAGCTGTTGTAGACTATAACCCCCCATAAAGCTGTTGTAGACTATAACCCCCATAAAGCTGTTGTAGACTATAACCCCCATAAAGCTGTTGTAGACTATAACCCCCCATAAAGCTGTTGTAGACTATAAAGCTGTTGTAGACTATAACCCCCCCATAAAGCTGTTGTAGACTATAGCCCCCATAAAGCTGTTGTAGACTATAACCCCCATAAAGCCCTATAACCCCCATAAAGCTGTTGTAGACTATAGCCCCCATAAAGCTGTTGTAGACTATAACCCCCCATAAAGCTGTTGTAGACTATAACCCCCCATAAAGCTGTTGTAGACTATAACCCCCCATAAAGCTGTTGTAGACTATAGCCCCCCATAAAGCTGTTGTAGACTATAACCCCCCTGTTGTAGACTATAATAAAGCTGTTGTAGACTATAACCCCCCATGTTGTAGACTAAAGCTGCTGTTGTAGACTATATGTTGTAGACCCCCCCATAAAGCTGTTGTAGACTATAACCCCCCCATAAATAGCCCCCCATAAAGCTGTTGTAGACTATAGCCCCCCATAAAGCTGTTGTAGACTATAACCCCCATAAAGCCCCCCCATAAAGCTGTTGTAGACTATAACCCCCCATAAAGCTGTTGTAGACTATAACCCCCATAAAGCTGTTGTAGACTATAGCCCCCCCCCATAAAGCTGTTGTAGACTATAACCCCCCATAAAGCTGTTGTAGACTATAACCCCCATAAAGCTGTTGTAGACTATAACCCCCCATAAAGCTGTTGTAGACTATAGCTGTTGTAGACTATAACCCCCCATAAAGCTGTTGTAGACTATAGCCCCCATAAAGCTGTTGTAGACTATAACCCCCCTGTTGTAGACTATAAAGCTGTTGTAGACTATAGCCCCCCCCATAAAGCTGTTGTAGACTATAACCCCCCTGTTGTATAAAGCTGCTGTTGTAGACTATAGCCCCCATAAAGCTGTTGTAGACTATAGCCCCCCATAAAGCTGTTGTATAAAGCTGTTGTAGACTATAACCCCCCCATAAAGCTGTTGTAGACTATAACCCCCCATAAAGCTGTTGACTATAACCCCCATAAAGCTGTTGTAGACTATAACCCCCATAAAGCTGTTGTAGACTATAGCCCCCCATAAAGCTGTTGTAGACTATAACTCCCCATAAAGCTGTTGTAGACTATAACCCCCCCATAAAGCTGTTGTAGACTGTATAATCTGTAGACTGTAGCTGTTGTAGACTGTATAATCTGTAGACTGTAGCTGTTGTAGACTGTATAATCTGTAGACTGTAGTTGTTATAGACTGTATAATCTGTAGACTGTAGCTGTTGTAGACTGTATAATCTGTAGACTGTAGTTGTTGTAGACTGTATAATCTGTAGACTGTAGCTGTTGTAGACTGTATAATCTGTAGACTGTAGTTGTTATAGACTGTATAATCTGTAGACTGTAGTTGTTGTAGACTGTATAATCTGTAGACTGTAGTTGTCGTAGACTGTATAATCTGTAGACTGTAGTTGTTATAGACTGTATAATCTGTAGACTGTAGCTGTTGTAGACTGTATAATCTGTAGACTGTAGCTGTTGTAGACTGTATAATCTGTAGACTGTAGTTGTTGTAGACTGTATAATATGTAGACTGTAGTTGTTGTAGACTGTATCATCTGTAGACTGTAGTTGTTGTAGACTGTATAATCTGTAGACTGTAGCTGTTGTAGACTGTATAATCTGTAGACTGTAGTTGTTGTAGACTGTATAATCTGTAGACTGTAGTTGTTATAGATTGTATAATCTGTAGACTGTAGCTGTTGTAGACTGTATAATCTGTAGACTGTAGTTGTTGTAGACTGTATAATCTGTAGACTGTAGTTGTTGTAGACTGTATAATCTGTAGACTGTAGTTGTTGTAGACTGTATAATCTGTAGACTGTAGTTGTTGTAGACTGTATAATCTGTAGACTGTAGTTGTTGTAGACTGTATCATCTGTAGACTGTAGTTGTTGTAGACTGTATAATCTGTAGACTGTAGCTGTTGTAGACTGTATAATCTGTAGACTGTAGTTGTTATAGACTGTATAATCTGTAGACTGTAGCTGTTGTAGACTGTATAATCTGTAGACTGCTAACTTCAGGATGGTGTCTTGCAATGTTCTGAATTGCTGTTTTGCTGCTAATAAATGTTGTTAATTGGGATTTGGGGTCTTGCTTAGTTTATGTCGCTGTTGATGTGTCTGTGTGTGTGTGTGTGTGTGTGTTTACATTTCTGTGTTTTTCAATTGAGAAAATGGAAGTTGTCACCTTGGCAACCACTTCACATGTTTGAATGAGTCTAAGCCAATTATAAATCAGAACACACATACACACGCCAGTATGTGTGTTTCCATGACGGCTGGTTAGTGAGTGTGTGTCCGTCTGACTGTTTCCATGACGGCTGGTTAGTGAGTGTGTGTCGCTTGACGCGATCATGTGTGTGATCCAACCACAGGAGAGAGTCTAATCACCAAGGTTACCAATTTAGAGTTGTGTTTTCAGGGCGGCAGGGTAGCCTAGTGGTTAGAGCGTTGGACTAGTAATCGGAAGGTTGCAAATTCAAACCCCCGAGCTGACAAGGTACAAATCTGTCGTTCTGCCCCTGAACAGGCAGTTAACCCACTGTTCCTAGGCCGTCATTGAAAATAAGAATTTGTTCTGAACTGACTTGCCTGGTTAAATAAAGGTAAAAAAACAAACACCTGATGAAAGAATGTTGGTTTATTTTCAGTGCACAGTCCAAACGTAAATAGCTATATAAAGAAATAATGTAAATGTATTGTCAACATTCGTCATACACTGAGTGTACAAATCATTCAATGACATAGACTGACCGGGTGAATCCAGGTGAAAAGCTATGATCCTTTATTGATGTCACTTTGTTAAATCCACTTTAATCAGAGTAGATGAAGAGGAGGAGACGGGTTAAAGAAGGATGTTTAAATCTTGAGACATTTGAGACATGGATCGTGTATGTGTGTCGTTCAGAGGGTGAATGAGCAAGACAAAAGATTGAAGTGCCTTAGAACGGGGTAGGTGCCAGGCACACCGGTTTGAGTAGACTATAGCTCAACAGTTTCCCCGTGTGTATCAAGAATGGTCCACCACCCAAAGGACATCCAGCCATCTTGACACAACTGTGGGAAGCATTGGAGTTACCATGGGCCCAGCATCCCTGTGGGACGTTTTCAACACCTTGTAGAGTCCACGCCCCGATGAAATGAGGCGGTTCTGAGGGGAAAAGGGGGGTGCAACTCAACATTAGAAAGGTGTTCTTAATGTTTTGTCCACTCAGTGTAGAGCTGACTGTTGATGAAGGAAAAAGGATCTCTAAAACAGATTATCTGAACTAAGTAGCAAATCTCTACTTCCTGGCATTTTAGAAGTTGATAATATACAGTGGCTTAAGAAGGAGGGAGACTTGTTTATTATCTATTTCGATTGTTTTGGCAATGTTAACATATCTTTCCCATACCGATAAAGCCCTGTAAATTGAATTGGAGAGAGAGAGAGAGAGAGAGAGAGAGAGAGAGAGAGAGAGAGAGAGAGAGAGAGAGAGAGAGAGAGACTGATCACTGTTTGTATCAGGTTCTAATTGATTTAAACTGTCAGGTCCAAAGAGCACGGTAAGGGGGATGGGAGAGTACAAGGGGTGGGGGTTGTGAGGGGCACTAGAGGGGACAGGAGAGGACAGAGTGAGGGGGTTGGGGTTGTGGGCGCCAATAGAGGGGACAGGAGAGGACAGAGTGAGGGGGTTGGGGTTGTGGGGGCCAATAGAGGGGACAGGAGAGGACAGAGTGAGGGGGTGGGGGTTGTGAGGGGCACTAGAGGGAACAGGAGAGGACAGAGTGAGGGGGGTGGGGGTTGTGAGGGGCACTAGAGGGGACAGGAGAGGACAGAGTGAGGGGGGGATGGGCAGAGATAAAATCCCCATGATTACAAGTCAGTATTCAACATCCATTTATGTCTGAGGATGTTGGGA
>NC_088402.1:10320668-10385668 GCF_034236695.1 Oncorhynchus nerka
GGTCTCTGTTGTAACATGGTCTCTGTTGTAACGTGGTCTCTGTTGTTACGTGGTCTCTGTTGTTACGTGGTCTCTGTTGTAACATGGTCTCTAATGTTACATGGTCTCTGTTGTAACATGGTCTTTGTTGTTACATGGTCTCTGTTGTTACATGGTAACATGGTCTCTGTTGTTACGTGGTCTCTGTTGTAACATGGTCTCTGTTGTTACATGGTCTCTGTTGTTACATGGTCTCTGTTGTAACATGGCCTCTGTTGTAACATGGCCTCTGTTGTAACATGGTCTATTTTGTTACATGGTCTCTGTTGTAACATGGTCTCTGTTGTAACGTGGTCTCTGTTGTTACGTGGTCTCTGTTGTTACGTGGTCTCTGTTGTAACATGGTCTCTGTTGTAACATGGTCTTTGTTGTTACATGGTCTCTGTTGTTACATGGTAACATGGTCTCTGTTGTTACGTGGTCTCTGTTGTTACATGGTCTGGTCTCTTGTAACATGGTCTCTGTTGTAACATGGTCTCTGTTGTTACATGGTCTCTGTTGTTACATGGTCTCTTTTGTTACATGGTCTCTGTTGTTACATGTTAACATGGTCTCTGTTGTCAGATAACATGTTCTTAAGGACCCAATTTAGCCCTTTAAAACCACTTAACAATAAAACCACAGGGTGTGTGTGTGTGTGTGTGTGTGTGTGTGCGTGTATGTGTGTGTGTCCATTCATTAGATGATTAGAGGCAGGGCAGCGAAGCACAGAACAACATATTGACCGTTGAGAGATATGAACGCCAAGTGAAAAGAGAGGCCTACTCTGTGGGTACTCTCTCCCCCCGAGCCACGTTCATAACTTTTTATTTCTGTCAAGTCTGTAGTTTTCCACAGAGGCATAATTTACAGGCGTTTTATGTGTTCAGTCCTACTGGGTCATTCAGAGGTTAACACTCCTCTCTCTTTATTTCTATTTGTATTTATGCAGCTGTGGCTGTGTTACAGTAACCTAGCCCTGAAACCACTCCACCCTGCTAAACGCATTGCTCTTAGGCTGTGTCCCATACTGCACCCTATGGTCTACTGACCTCATGGGCCCTGGTCAAGAAGTAGTTACTGTGTAGGGAATAGGGTGCCATTTGGGTCGTAACCCGTGGCTACCGGGGTCGAGTTACTCTTTCAGGCTACCGACTACTGCTGCTAACGGGACCATGTTGTCGTTGACCTTCTTTTTAGTAGGAGACTGAAATGTATTAGAAATGTCCAAGATGAGGTCTAAACTGCGTCCAAGATGAGGTCTAAACTGCGTCCAAGATGAGGTCTAAACTGCGTCCCAGATGAGGTCTAAACTGCGTCCCAGATGAGGTCTAAACTGCGTCCCAGATGAGGTCTAAACTGCGTCCCAGATGAGGTCTAAACTGCGTCCAAGATGAGGTCTAAACTGCGTCCAAGATGAGGTCTAAACTGCGTCCAAGATGAGGTCTAAACTGCGTCCCAGATGAGGTCTAAACTGCGTCCCAGATGAGGTCTAAACTGCGTCCCAGATGAGGTCTAAACTGCGTCCCAGATGAGGTCTAAACTGCGTCCCAGATGAGGTCTAAACTGTGTCCCAGATGAGGTCTAAACTGTGTCCCAGATGAGGTCTGAACTGTGTCCCAGATGAGGTCTAAACTGTGTCCCAGATGAGGTCTAAACTGTGTCCAAGATGAGGTCTAAACTGTGTCCAAGATGAGGTCTAAACTGTGTCCAAGATGAGGTCTAAACTGTGTCCAAGATGAGGTCTAAACTGTGTCCAAGATGAGGTCTAAACTGTGTCCAAGATGAGGTCTAAACTGTGTCCAAGATGAGGTCTAAACTGTGTCCAAGATGAGGTCTAAACTGTGTCCCAGATGAGGTCTAAACTGTGTCCCAGATGAGGTCTAAACTGTGTCCCAGATGAGGTCTAAACTGTGTCCCCAGATGAGGTCTGAACTGTGTCCCAGATGAGGTCTGTGTGTCCCAGATGAGGTCTAAACTGTGTCCAAGATGAAACTGTCCAAGATGATTGCTGTCCAAGATGAGGTCTAAATTGCTTCCAAGATGATGTCTAAATTGCTTCCAAGATGATGTCTAAACTGCTTCCAAGATGAGGTCTAAACTGTTTCCCAGATGAGGTCTAAACTGTTTCCCAGATGAGGTCTAAACTGTTTCCCACATGAGGTCTAAACTGTTTCCCAGATGAGGTCTAAACTGTGTCCCAGATGAGGTCTAAACTGTGTCCCAGATGAGGTCTAAACTGTGTCCAAGATGAGGTCTAAACTGTGTCCCAGATGAGGTCTAAACTGTGTCCCAGATGAGGTCTAAACTGTGTCCCAGATGAGGTCTAAACTGTTTCCCAGATGAGGTCTAAACTGTGTCCCAGATGAGGTCTAAACTGTGCCCAGATGACACTCTAAAATGAGTCATTTTTTTTTTCAGATGAAGATAAATGAAACAAGATTCAACTGTAGGTGGTAAACTGTGTCCCAGATGATTTCTTAACTGTATTGTGCAGATGAGGTCTAAACTGTGTCCCAGATGAGTCTGAATTGGGATTCCAGACTTTTAAACAGTAATTGGAGATAGATTAAACTGTTTCCATCTATTTAGATTTTCACTGTTAATTTTTTTTTAAATGAGGTCTAAACTGTTTCCCAGATGAGAACTAAACTGCTTGAGGTCTAAACTGTTTCCCACAATGATGGCCAACCAATAGGCATAAACTGTTTCCCAGATGAGGTCTAAACTGTTTCCCAGATGAGGTCTAAACTGTTTTCCAGGCCCAGATGAGGTCTAAACTGTTTCCCAGATCAAAAGAGACATGTCTAAACTGTTTCCCAGATGAGGTCTAACACTGCATCCCTAGATGAGAGTCTAAAAGACTTCCAAGATGAACACAAGACTCTAAAGAGACTTCCAAGATGAGAGACAAACTGAGAGACCAACAGATGAGGTCTAAAGAGAGACCCAGATGAGGTCTAAACTGAGAGACAACACTTCCAAGATGAGACTAAACTGCTTAAAGAGAGACAAGACTACAGATGAGGACTCTAAAGAGAGACAAGACTACATAAAGAGAGACAACACTACATGCAGTTGTACACTGCTAAAATAAGAGTCATTTTTTGTTTTCTTAGAGAAGATAAATGAAACAAGACATTCAACTGTAGGTGGTAAACATCACTATTTCTTATGTACTGTATTGTGCAATGGAGGCTATGATCTGATATTGGGATTCCTGACTTTTAAACAGTAATTGGAGGTAGATTAATTTCCATCTATTTAGATTTTCACTTTTAATTTTTTTTAAATATCTTTTTTCTTTTAACTAGAACAAATGCTTATTTACAATGATGGCCAACCAAAACATAAAGAGCCAACACTACATAAAGGGACGGGGGCTTTGATTAAAGGACAAAACACTACATCAAGAGAGACAACACACATCAAACAAGACAAGACAACATAAAGAGAGACAAGACTACATAAAGAGAGACAAGACAACAAGACTACATAAAGAGAGACAAACAACAAGACTACATAAAGAGAGACAACACAAGACTACATAAAGAGAGGCAACACAAGACTACATAAAGAGAGACAACACAAGACTACATAAAGAGAGACAACACAAGACTACATAAAGAGAGACAACACAAGACTACATAAAGAGAGACAACACAAGACTACATAAAGAGAGACAACACAAGACTACATAAAGAGAGACAACACAAGACTACATAAAGAGAGACAACACTACATAAAGAGAGACAACACTACATAAAGAGAGACAACACTACATAAAGAGAGACAACACTACATAAAGAGAGACAACACTACATAAAGAGAGACAACACTACATAAAGAGAGAGACAACACTACATAAAGAGACAACAAACACTACATAAAGAGAGACACAAGACTACATAAAGAGAGACAAGACAACACTACATAAAGAGAGACAAAGACTACATAAAGAGACGCAACACAAGACTACAAAAGAGACGACAACACAAGACTACATAAAGAGAGACAACACAAGACTACATAAAGAGAGACAACACAAGACATAAAGAGAGACAACACAAGACTACATAAAGAGAGACAACAAGACTACATAAAGAGAGACACAAGACTACATAAAGAGAGACAACACAACACTACATAAAGAGAGACAACACTACATAAAGAGAGACAACACTACATAAAGAGAGACAACACTACATAAAGAGAGACAACACTACATAAAGAGAGACAACACTACATAAAGAGAGACACATAAAGAGAGACAAGACTACATAAAGAGAGACAAGACACAAAAGAGAGACACACTACATAAAGAGAGACACCACAACACTACATAAAGAGAGACACCACAAGACTACATAAAGAGAGACAACACAAGACTACATAAAGAGAGGCAACACAAGACTACATAAAGAGAGACAACACAAGACTACATAAAGAGAGACAACACAAGACTACATAAAGAGAGACAACACTACATAAAGAGAGACAACACTACATAAAGAGAGACAACACTACATAAAGAGAGACAACACTACATAAAGAGAGACAACACTACATAAAGAGAGACAAGACTACATAAAGAGAGACAAGACTACATAAAGAGAGACAAGACTACATAAAGAGAGACAAGACTACATAAAGAGAGACAAGACTACATAAAGAGAGACAACACAAGACTACATAAAGAGAGACAACACAAGACTACATAAAGAGAGACAACACAAGACTACATAAAGAGAGACAACACAAGACTACATAAAGAGAGACAACACAAGACTACATAAAGAGAGACAACACAAGACTACATAAAGAGAGACAACACAAGACTACATAAAGAGAGACAACACAACACTACATAAAGAGAGACAACACAACACTACATAAAGAGAGACAACACACAAGACAACACACATAAAGAGAGACAACACAAGACAACACTACATAAAGAGAGACAACACAAAAGAGAGACAAGACTACATAAAGAGAGACAACACAAAAGAGAGACACTACATAAAGAGAGACAACACAAGACTACATAAAGAGAGACAACACAAGACTACATAAAGAGAGACAACACAAGACTACATAAAGAGAGACAACACAAGACTACATAAAGAGAGACAACACAAGACTACATAAAGAGAGACAACACAAGACTACATAAAGAGAGACAACACAAGACTACATAAAGAGAGACAACACAAGACTACATAAAGAGAGACAACACAAGACTACATAAAGAGAGACAACACTACATAAAGAGAGACAAAGACTACAAAGAGAGACAACACAAGACTATAAAGAGAGACAACACTACATAAAGAGAGACAACAGCATTACATAAAGAGAGACAAGACTACATAAAGAGAGACAAGACTACATAAAGAGAGACAAGACTACATAAAGAGAGAAGACTACATAAAGAGAGACAAGACTACATAAAGAGAGACAAGACTACATAAAGAGAGACAACACAAAGACTACATAAACAAGAGAGTCAACACAACATAAAGAGAGACACCACAACACTACATAAAGAGAGACACTGCATAAAGAGAGACAACACATGACTACATAAAGAGAGACAACACATGACTACATATAGAGAGACAACACAAGAGAGACAACACAAGACTACATAAAGAGAGACACCACAACACTACATAAAGAGAGACACCACAACACTACATAAAGAGAGACACCACACCACTACATAAAGAGAGACACCACACCACTACATAAAGAGAGACAACACAACACTATATAAAGATAGGCAACGCAACACTACATAAAGAGAGACAACACTACATAAAGAGAGACAACACAACACTACATAAAGAGAGACAACACTACATAAAGAGAGACACCACATCACAACAAGAGAGACAACACAACACTACATAAAGAGAGTCAACACAACACTACATAAAGAGAGACACCACAACACTACATAAAGAGAGACACCACAACACTACATAAAGAGAGACACCACAACACTACATAAAGAGAGACACCACAAGACTACATAAAGAGAGACACCACAACACTACATAAAGAGAGACACCACAAGACTACATAAAGAGAGACAACACAAGACTACATAAAGAGAGACACCACAAGACTACATAAAGAGAGACACCACAACACTACATAAAGAGAGACACCACAACACTACATAAAGAGAGGCAACACAACACTACATAGAGAGACACCACAACACTACATAAAGAGAGACAACACAACACTACATAAAGAGAGACAACACAACGCTATATAAAGAGAGGCAACACAACACTACATAAAGAGAGGCAACACAACACTACATAGAGACAACACATGACTACATAAAGAGAGACATCACAACACTACATAAAGAGAGACAACACTACATAAAGAGAGACACCACAACACTACATAAAGAGAGACAACACAACACTACATAAAGAGAGACACCACAACATTACATAAAGAGAGACAACACAACACTACATAAAGAGAGACAACACAACACTACATAAAGAGAGACACCACAACACTACATAAAGAGAGACACCACTACATAAAGAGAGACACCACTACATAGAGACACCACAACACTACATAAAGAGAGACAACACAACACTACATAAAGAGAGACACCACAACATTACATAAAGAGAGACAACACAACACTACATAAAGAGAGACAACACAACACTACATAAAGAGAGTCAACACAACACTACATAAAGAGAGACACCACAACACTACATAAAGAGAGACAACACTAACACCACAACACTACATAAAGAGAGACAACACAACACTACATAAAGAGAGACACCACAACACTACATAAAGAGAGACATCACAACACTACATAAAGAGAGACAACACTACATAAAGAGAGACACCACAACACTACATAAAGAGAGACAACACAACACTACATAAAGAGAGACACCACAACATTACATAAAGAGAGACACCACAACATTACATAAAGAGAGACAACACTACATAAAGAGAGACAACACTACATAAAGAGAGACAACACTACATAAAGAGAGACAACACTACATAAAGAGAGACAACACAACACTACATAAAGAGAGACATCACAACACTACATAAAGAGAGACAACACTACATAAAGAGAGACACCACAACACTACATAAAGAGAGACAACACAACACTACATAAAGAGAGACACCACAACATTACATAAAGAGAGACACCACAACATTACATAAAGAGAGACAACACTACATAAAGAGAGACAACACTACATAGAGAGAGACACCACAACACTACATAAAGAGAGACACCACAACACTACATAAAGAGAGACAACACAACACTACATAAAGAGAGACACCACAACACTACATAAAGAGAGACACCACAGCACTACATAAAGAGAGACAACACAAGACTACATAAAGAGAGACAACACAAGACTACATAAAGAGAGACAACACAACACTACATAAAGAGAGACACCACAGCACTACATAAAGAGAGACACCACAGCACTACATAAAGAGAGACAACACAAGACTACATAAAGAGAGACAACACAAGACTACATAAAGAGAGACAACACAAGACTACATAAAGAGAGACAACACAACACTACATAAAGAGAAACACCACAACACTACATAAAGAGAGACACCACTACATAAAGAGAGACAACATTACATAAAGAGAGACAACACAACACTATATAAAGAGAGACAACACAAGACTACATAAAGAGAAATGTAGAAAGAGAGAGAGAGGAAAGCTTGAATAAGAGTAGAGGAGAAAGTCAGAGGGAATTATACATAATGCATAGGGAAACAGCACACACAAGTTCCCTCTGACAGCAGCGAGGGGGAGAGTAAGAGTGGCATGGCAAGAGAAGAAGGGAGGAATAGAGTAAGAGAGGAAGGAATAGAAGAAGAGAGGAAGGAAGTAAGGAAGGAAGGAAGGGAGGAAGGAAGGAAGGGGGAAGGAAGGAAGGAATAGAGGAAGGAAGGAAGAGAGGAAGAGGGGAAGGAAGGAAGGAATAGTGGAAGGAAGGAAGAGAGGGAGGGAGGAAGAGAGGAAGGAAGGAAGGAATAAAGTAAGGAAGAGAGGAAGGAAGTAAGGAAGAGAGGTTGGAAGAGAGGAAGGAAGGAAGGAAATAAGGAAGGAAGGAAGGAAGGAAGAGTGGAAGAGGACATATATAAAGGACATTTCCTCTAAACGATCTAAGGGAGTGCGCACATGCAGCTATGTGGTGTTGAACGGTTAACAAAGAAATAGGTCCTCCTAGATGCTTAATTTAGAGTTATTAATGTGACTTTGTTCTATAAACGTTGGGATATATGTTCTGATTTTTAATACATTGTAAGGCTGCATGATGAGACTATAATGATGATTTGAAAAAATATGCATGAAAGGCATGAGCTCTGTACACACTTCATCAGTCTCTCATTCACAATTTGACAAGCACTTGATAATGCCTCAAATTTCCCGGCCGCATCCCCTTTGTGTGGCCGTAATGCCCCCTAAAAAAAAATCCATTCCTTTTGCGGCTAGCGGCCATTGTTCCCTTGGGCTGAATATAAGAATTATAAATCCCTTCTCCCTGAGTTCTGCGTGCTCCAAAGCGAGTCACACTCACATGGCTATCCGTCATCCGGGACGCAACTGCACGTGTCCTTATCCAATTCCGAGGAGCATATTGAAGATATTGGAAGAACTGTCCTCATTTACTTTTCATTGGCCAACAATGTTACGCACGCCTCTATGAAGAGGGAACGCAACACCCTGCTACAATTAAACTCTCCGTGAAGTGAAAAAAGGTATGGACTGTAGGTGCGAGTAAGAATGAGAGGAAGAGAGGAAGTAATGACAACAAGCAGAATGTGGTTTACAAGGACTTTATTCCTTTACACGGTAATATAGGGAAAAGGGGCTGGACGGAACCAAAGCAAAGAAAGTAAATCTCAAAACCCCCCCTCTCCTATCTTACCTGCCTACCCACTACTTACCTAATTTAGCACCACCTGGTGCCCTAACCAAAATACAGGGGGTGGTCCGCCCAGGTCTTACCTAGTGTGCCTAGACAGCGAATATGCTACGGGTATATGTATGCCCGCGGGCCTCTTGCCTAAGCACTCCCTAGGTGCCTTCCCCTTCTCCCCTGGGAACAAATGAAACAGAATATTAAACAATTTCACAAACAAACTAAGAAACAAAGGACATCAAATAAGCTCTATCTGAGCAACAAACTCACAAAACATACCAACTTCCCAGCAACGAACTCCCAGCAAAATCAACCTCTATCAAAATATCTCAGCAATGACCTCCCAGAAAATCTCTCTACAAAAAGATCTTCCTCCTGAACAGAACACTGGCTTTTATATAGCGTCAGAAGGAATGGGTAATTGGAGACAGCTGTGTCTTGACGAGGGGGCGGGGTCAGCTCTCCAATTAGCCATGGAGTCGACCAATCAGCTGCTTGAGGGATTTCAGGAAGCCATTTCCTGAAATAAACACATGAAAATACACAAACTACAACACATAAACTGGGGAACGTAACAGATGAGTAGGCCTAACGAACAGCAAAAGCACTAGCCTGTGTCAATCTACTATCCCCCATAGTATACAAGTTGACCAATTCTATTCTGTGCAAGAAAGAAATATGTGACCCGATTACGGATTACATCTTCAAACTAAGGGCAACCGTGGTATGGCATTCCTGACAGGGAGACGCGTTCATCACGCACGATGGTGTATACAGGTAAGATAGTCTAGTGTTAGCTAGCTACATTTTCAGATGTTACACGTTTCTAATTTTGACAGAAAGGGCTTTCATTTCAAGCTAAAGTGTACTGTTAGCTAGCTAGCTAACGTTAGCTGTCTAGCTCGCTAGCTAACGTTAGCTGTCTGGCTCGCTAGCTAACGTTAGCTGTCTGGCTCGCTAGCTAACGTTACTACAAAGTGTATGGGTGTACAACAAAATGGGTGTACAACACCCATTGAATATGGCCGGTGTCAGTAAACGTCTGACGAAGAGGAGGAAAACGTTCAGACGAAGAGGAGGAAAACCTTCACACAGAGAGCAAAACGAGATGGGCGGGGCTAAAGCTTAAGAGGGTGTGAACGATGCTGAATGGGTGGGGCTAAAGCTTAAGAGGGTGTGAACGATGCTGAATGGGTGGAGCTAAAGCTTAAGAGGGTGTGAACGATGCTGAATGGGTGTAGACAAAGAAAAGCTCTCCACTAGATAGCAAAACATTAATAAGTGAGTTTACAGGTTGATCAACCTTCAAAGCAAAATTACTTTCCCGTTGTTCCTCCAATGGTGGCATGGGAGGCGGTGAAAAATATGAACTTTTCCCAACTTTATGCATGTCACCAGCGGCGACCACTGGGCGATGACCAATCCTATCAAGTGGTTGCCATGATGAATTGTATGCTATGCGACCTAAGGCTGGAGACTTTCTTCAGCAAAGATGGCAGACAAAATCAAATCAAATCAAATCAAAGTTTATTTGTCACGTGCGCCAAAAACAACAGGTGCGCCGAATACAACAACCTCACAGTGAAACACTTACTTACTTTAACCAATAACGCAAAAAAGTACTACGATGCAAGAAAATGTAACTGACTATAACGTCATAACGAATCATGCAAAAAAAAATCACAGTTGACCGGAATATGTTAGTTAATGTAGACAAGCAATTATGCATATTTTTTAATCATACAGTTAATTTACGAAAATGGCAATTTAGCAAGCTAGCTGACTAGCTAACATTAGCCAGCTAGCTGGCTAGCTTTAAGGGTGTTATGACATGAGTATGACATTTTAATTATGGTTGTTTAATGTTTTAGGGACTCCTGAAACAACCAGCAAACCAGGCTGTCGTCTTGTGAAACAGTGGATGTAAATAATCTAGCTAGCTAAAGCATTTACTGCAAATGTAATGTTAAATTGTGTAAGCTTGCCTTGCTGATATTTGCCATGCAATGCAGATAGATGAAATAACATAGCTAGCTGTGTTCCTGCTTATTGTGCAGTGGAGGAACAACATACCTGTATGGCTATGGATGTGTAGCTAGCTGTCTAGCCGATCTGTGTATGGACCCAAACGTTTGGAAAACACATTAAATCAAATCAAATCAAATTGTATTCAAATCAAATCAAATCAAATTGTATTTGTCACATACACATGGTTAGCAGATGTTAATGCGAGTGTAGCGAAATGCTTGTGCTTCTAGTTCCGACAATGCATTATTAGTTCAGAACCTAGCTATTAACCTCAGCTATCATAACCAGTTGTATAGTCTTCATAACAGTCTGAATAACATTAATGAAGCCTATGGATTGAGTAGAATAAAATATAACTTTGTGCCAATGATGTTTGTTTCTGGTGTCCTTTGACAGCTCTTTGGTCTTGGCCATAGTGGAGCTTGGAGTGTGACTGTTTGAGGTTGTGGACAGGTGTCTTTTATACTGATAATGAGTTCAAACAGGTGCCATTAATATAGGTAACAAGTGAAGGACAGAGGAGCCTCTTAAAGAAGAAGTTACAGGTCTGGATTTTTTTTCTCATTTTGTCTGTCATAGTTGAAGTGTACCTATGATGAAAATTACAGGCCTCTCTCATATTTTTAAGTGGGAGAACTTGCACATTTGGTGGCTGACTAAATACGTTTTTTGCTCCACTGTATAATGCCCTTCATCTGCTTTGATCTGATAAACAGGATAGGTGTAGTATTTTTTTTTTAAACTTCATTTAACTAGGCAAGTCAGTTTAGAACCAATTCTTATTTTCAATGACGGCCTAGGAACAGTGGGTTAACTGCCTGTTCAGGGGCAGAACGACAGATTTGTACCTTGTCAGCTCGGGGGTTTGAACTTGCAACCTAGTTACGAGTCCAATGCTCTCAAACAAGAAACTTAATTTCACGACTTCACGTCATGACTTCCTCCTTGTTCGTTCGGCGGTCGACGTCACCGGCTTTCTAGCCACCGCCGATCTACTTTTCATTTTCCATTTGTTCTGTCTTTGTCTTATCACACCTGGCTTCACTCAACCAATTACTGGTTTATTATTTAACCCTCTGTTCCCCATGTTGTGTTCGTGAGTGATTGTTTATTGTTATTTGGTCCGTGTTTTGTGGGCTATCATTGTTCCCTTGTATATTTGTATTTTATGAGTAAAGTACTTTGATTACTCATATCTGCTGTCCTGCGCCTGACTCCCTACACCAGCTACACATAGGACCCTTACACCAGCTACACATAGGACCCTTACTCCAGCTACACGTAGGACCCTTACACCAGCTACACATAGGACCCTTACTCCAGCTACACGTAGGACCCTTACACCAGCTACACATAGGACCCTTACACCAGCTACACATAGGACCCTTACACCAGCTACACATAGGACCCTTATTCCAGATACACATAGGACCCTTATTCCAGCTACACATAGGACCCTTACACCAGCTACACGTAGGGCCATTACACCAGCTACACATAGGACCCTTACACCAGCTACACATAGTACCCTTATTCCAGCTACACATAGGACCCTTATTCCAGCTACACGTAGGGCCCTTACACCAGCTACACATAGGACCCTTACACCAGCTACACATAGGACCCTTACTCCAGCTACACATAGGACCCTTATTCCAGCTACACATAGGACCCTTATTCCAGCTACACATAGGACCCTTATTCCAGCTACACATAGGACCCTTATTCCAGCTACACATAGGACCCTTATTCCAGCTACACGTAGGGCCCTTACACCAGCTACACATAGGACCCTTATTCCAGCTACACATAGGACCCTTATTCCAGCTACACATAGGACCCTTATTCCAGCTACACATAGGACCCTTATTCCAGCTACACATAGGACCCTTATTCCAGCTACACATAGGACCCTTATTCCAGCTACACATAGGACCCTTACACCAGTAGAGAAACAATTTATTGAAAGCAGTTCATTATCCAAGTGATGTAACTACATGCATTATAAATATTATAATTGTAATATTATGAATACAAGTTCAATCTGTACTTCAATGCACATCTGTTGTGCATTATTAAAACAGAAGAAGGCAGAGGTGTAAAAGACAGAAAGGGAAAGAGGTAAGACCAGAGGAGCAGGGAAGGCAGCATATGATTAATGAATCACAGTGCTACCCAACATATTCTCTCAGTTCAACACAATTACATAACAGTGTCTCTAGTCGGCCCGAAGCGGGTGAGGTGGCAATGATGGAACTGGGGGGTTGGCATCCTCTCTCACATCAAAACATATCTGCAGATGAGAGACAGACGGAGAAAGAGATGTTTAAGCCTTGCGTTTTTCTTTTTATTCTATCATTGTTAGTCATCATAATAATCAGGAGGTGAAATGCAAAACTGACCTTGGATCATTAACTCTGGGACTACTACATCTCTCTCTGTATTTCAATGTAAAGCATCTCTTTAATAATACTTTCTGTTGTCCTGACCAAGTGAACCTCTCACCTCTGATCATGTTGTGCCCTCTATGTAGTCAGTTCAGACGCGGGAGGGGTTCACTGACACAGCTGATATAACCTAGAGGATTTAGGGAGGAGAGGAGCGCGTGAAGAAGAGAGACTGTTATCAAATAAGATAGTTAAAGAGACAGTGTTCAACAGGAATCTGTGTGTGGCCTCATCGTGTGTCCACACTAAGTGGCTGCAGAGTACTTTATACTGAAACACATGAACGGACACACGATGACAAACAATATAGCGTAGTTCTAGAATTAAATAAAGTGTCTTACTATTCTCCATTCTCTATTCTCCATCCTTCTTACCTATTCTTTGAAGGTAGTGTCTAATTGTTCTACTTTATTTTTTATTTTTTATTTTTTAATATGGGTGATTTAAAATAGCCTGTTTTGTTTTTGTATAGACATCACCCTTACCTAAACAGCACCCTAACCTGAGAAGTAGAAATCAAAGGGAGAGAAACAGTTGACATAGCTACAGTAAGTAATTGGAAGAATACTCTATTGCAATGTGAATGGCTCTTAAAAGAGCCGTTGGTTGTGCATAGTGTAGTCTATGGTGTTGCCAGGAAACAGCACCTTCTTCAAAGGAGTAGGAGGTGAAGATCTCCCACACAGATTACCTCCCATGCTGTGTTGTTGGACCCCATCCTTGAAACCTCCTGCAGAGCAGCAAACTTCTCCTCTGGCACGCGGCGGCGAGCTGCAGATCCCCTCCTGGTCCTTGTGTCCATCCTCAAGTTATGCAGGACACAGGTAGCTGGTCAATCTCAGGACATCTGGTGGGTCACTCTTCTGAACAGGTCAATCTCAGGACATCTGGTGGGTCACTCTCCTGAACAGGTCAATCTCAGGACATCTGGTGGGTCACTCTTCTGAACAGGTCAATATCAGGACATCTGGTGGGTCACTCTTCTGAACAGGTCAATCTCAGGACATCTGGTGGGTCACTCTTCTGAACAGGTCAATATCAGGACATCTGGTGGGTCACTCTTCTGAACAGGTCAATATCAGGACATCTGGTGGGTCACTCTTCTGAACAGGTCAATATCAGGACATCTGGTGGGTCACTCTTCTGAACAGGTCAATATCAGGACATCTGGTGTGTCACTCTTCTGAACAGGTCAATATCAGGACATCTGGTGGGTCACTCTTCTGAACAGGTCAATATCAGGACATCTGGTGGGTCACTCTTCTGAACAGGTCAATATCAGGACATCTGGTGGGTCACTCTTCTGAACAGGTCAATATCAGGACATCTGGTGGGTCACTCTTCTGAACAGGTCAATATCAGGACATCTGGTGGGTCACTCTTCTGAACAGGTCAATATCAGGACATCTGGTGGGTCACTCTTCTGAACAGGTCAATATCAGGACATCTGGTGGGTCACTCTTCTGAACAGGTCAATATCAGGACATCTGGTGGGTCACTCTTCTGAACAGGTCAATATCAGGACATCTGGTGGGTCACTCTTCTGAACAGGTCAATATCAGGACATCTGGTGGGTCACTCTTCTGAACAGGTCAATATCAGGACATCTGGTGGGTCACTCTTCTGAACAGGTCAATATCAGGACATCTGGTGGGTCACTCTTCTGAACAGGTCAATATCAGGACATCTGGTGGGTCACTCTTCTGAACAGGTCAATATCAGGACATCTGGTGGGTCACTCTTCTGAACAGGTCAATATCAGGACATCTGGTGGGTCACTCTTCTGAACAGGTCAATATCAGGACATCTGGTGGGTCACTCTTCTGAACAGGTCAATATCAGGACATCTGGTGGGTCACTCTTCTGAACAGGTCAATATCAGGACATCTGGTGGGTCACTCTTCTGAACAGGTCAATATCAGGACATCTGGTGGGTCACTCTTCTGAACAGGTCAATCTCAGGACATCTGGTGGGTCACTCTTCTGAACAGGTCAATATCAGGACATCTGGTGGGTCACTCTTCTGAACAGGTCAATATCAGGACATCTGGTGGGTCACTCTTCTGAACAGGTCAATATCAGGACATCTGGTGGGTCACTCTTCTGAACAGGTCAATATCAGGACATCTGGTGGGTCACTCTTCTGAACAGGTCAATCTCAGGACATCTGGTGGGTCACTCTTCTGAACAGGTCAATCTCAGGACATCTGGTGGGTCACTCTTCTGAACAGGTCAATCTCAGGACATCTGGTGGGTCACTCTTCTGAACAGGTCAATCTCAGGACATCTGGTGGGTCACTCTTCTGAACAGGTCAATATCAGGACATCTGGTGGGTCACTCTTCTGAACAGGTCAATATCAGGACATCTGGTGGGTCACTCTTCTGAACAGGTCAATATCAGGACATCTGGTGGGTCACTCTTCTGAACAGGTCAATATCAGGACATCTGGTGGGTCACTCTTCTGAACAGGTCAATATCAGGACATCTGGTGGGTCACTCTTCTGAACAGGTCAATATCAGGACATCTGGTGGGTCACTCTTCTGAACAGGTCAATATCAGGACATCTGGTGGGTCACTCTTCTGAACAGGTCAATATCAGGACATCTGGTGGGTCACTCTTCTGAACAGGTCAATATCAGGACATCTGGTGGGTCACTCTTCTGAACAGGTCAATATCAGGACATCTGGTGGGTCACTCTTCTGAACAATATCAGGACATCTGGTGGGTCACTCTTCTGAACAGGTCAATATCAGGACATCTGGTGGGTCACTCTTCTGAACAGGTCAATATCAGGACATCTGGTGGGTCACTCTTCTGAACAGGTCAATATCAGGACATCTGGTGGGTCACTCTTCTGAACAGGTCAATATCAGGACATCTGGTGGGTCACTCTTCTGAACAGGTCAATATCAGGACATCTGGTGGGTCACTCTTCTGAACAGGTCAATATCAGGACATCTGGTGGGTCACTCTTCTGAACAGGTCAATATCAGGACATCTGGTGGGTCACTCTTCTGAACAGGTCAATATCAGGACATCTGGTGGGTCACTCTTCTGAACAGGTCAATATCAGGACATCTGGTGGGTCACTCTTCTGAACAGGTCAATCTCAGGACATCTGGTGGGTCACTCTTCTGAACAGGTCAATCTCAGGACATCTGGTGGGTCACTCTTCTGAACAGGTCAATATCAGGACATCTGGTGGGTCACTCTTCTGAACAGGTCAATATCAGGACATCTGGTGGGTCACTCTTCTGAACAGGTCAATATCAGGACATCTGGTGGGTCACTCTTCTGAACAGGTCAATATCAGGACATCTGGTGGGTCACTCTTCTGAACAGGTCAATATCAGGACATCTGGTGGGTCACTCTTCTGAACAGGTCAATATCAGGACATCTGGTGGGTCACTCTTCTGAACAGGTCAATATCAGGACATCTGGTGGGTCACTCTTCTGAACAGGTCAATATCAGGACATCTGGTGGGTCACTCTTCTGAACAGGTCAATATCAGGACATCTGGTGGGTCACTCTTCTGAACAGGTCAATATCAGGACATCTGGTGGGTCACTCTTCTGAACAGGTCAATATCAGGACATCTGGTGGGTCACTCTTCTGAACAGGTCAATATCAGGACATCTGGTGGGTCACTCTTCTGAACAGGTCAATATCAGGACATCTGGTGGGTCACTCTTCTGAACAGGTCAATATCAGGACATCTGGTGGGTCACTCTTCTGAACAGGTCAATATCAGGACATCTGGTGGGTCACTCTTCTGAACAGGTCAATCTCAGGACATCTGGTGGGTCACTCTTCTGAACAGGTCAATCTCAGGACATCTGGTGGGTCACTCTTCTGAACAGGTCAATCTCAGGACATCTGGTGGGTCACTCTTCTGAACAGGTCAATCTCAGGACATCTGGTGGGTCACTCTTCTGAACAGGTCAATATCAGGACATCTGGTGGGTCACTCTTCTGAACAGGTCAATCTCAGGACATCTGGTGGGTCACTCTTCTGAACAGGTCAATATCAGGACATCTGGTGGGTCACTCTTCTGAACAGGTCAATATCAGGACATCTGGTGGGTCACTCTTCTGAACAGGTCAATATCAGGACATCTGGTGGGTCACTCTTCTGAACAGGTCAATATCAGGACATCTGGTGGGTCACTCTTCTGAACAGGTCAATATCAGGACATCTGGTGGGTCACTCTTCTGAACAGGTCAATATCAGGACATCTGGTGGGTCACTCTTCTGAACAGGTCAATATCAGGACATCTGGTGGGTCACTCTTCTGAACAGGTCAATATCAGGACATCTGGTGGGTCACTCTTCTGAACAGGTCAATCTCAGGACATCTGGTGGGTCACTCTTCTGAACAGGTCAATATCAGGACATCTGGTGGGTCACTCTTCTGAACAGGTCAATATCAGGACATCTGGTGGGTCACTCTTCTGAACAGGTCAATATCAGGACATCTGGTGGGTCACTCTTCTGAACAGGTCAATATCAGGACATCTGGTGGGTCACTCTTCTGAACAGGTCAATATCAGGACATCTGGTGGGTCACTCTTCAACAGGTCAATATCAGGACATCTGGTGGGTCACTCTTCTGAACAGGTCAATATCAGGACATCTGGTGGGTCACTCTTCTGAACAGGTCAATATCAGGACATCTGGTGGGTCACTCTTCTGAACAGGTCAATATCAGGACATCTGGTGGGTCACTCTTCTGAACAGGTCAATCTCAGGACATCTGGTGGGTCACTCTTCTGAACAGGTCAATATCAGGACATCTGGTGGGTCACTCTTCTGAACAGGTCAATATCAGGACATCTGGTGGGTCACTCTTCTGAACAGGTCAATATCAGGACATCTGGTGGGTCACTCTTCTGAACAGGTCAATATCAGGACATCTGGTGGGTCACTCTTCTGAACAGGTCAATATCAGGACATCTGGTGGGTCACTCTTCTGAACAGGTCAATATCAGGACATCTGGTGGGTCACTCTTCTGAACAGGTCAATCTCAGGACATCTGGTGGGTCACTCTTCTGAACAGGTCAATATCAGGACATCTGGTGGGTCACTCTTCTGAACAGGTCAATCTCAGGACATCTGGTGGGTCACTCTTCTGAACAGGTCAATCTCAGGACATCTGGTGGGTCACTCTTCTGAACAGGTCAATATCAGCACTGCATTTGCAGAACATTCTGGGCTTTTGGAGTTTAATTTGAATCTGGTTCTGTCCATATCAAATGATCCCAAAAATGTGTATAAAGTGTGTGGTGTGTGTGTGTGCATGCGTGTGTGAGTGCGTGTGTGTATGGGTGTACTCAGTATATCATGCAAGCATTTATTTTATAATAGACATCCCTCTCTTTGCCCTCATCTCCCTCATCTCTCTCTCTCTCTCTCTCTCTCTCTCTCTCTCTCTCTCTCTCTCTCTCTCATATCTCTCTCTCTCATCTCTCTTCTCTCTTCTCTCATCTCCCTCTCTCTTCCCTCATCTCCCTCATCTCCCTCTCTCTTTCCTCATATCCCTCTCTCTTCCCTCTTCCCCCTGGGGTGGCAGGGTAGCCTAGTGGTTAGAGCGTGTGACTAGTAACCGGAAGGTTGCGAGTTCAAACCCCCGAGCTGACAAGGTACAAATCTGTCGTTCTGCCCCTGAACAGGCAGTTAACCCACTGTTCCTAGGGCGTCATTGAAAATAATAATTTGTTCTTAACTGACTTGCCTGGTTAAATAAAGGTAAAAAAAAAAATCTCCCTCATATCCCTCTCTCTTCCCCCATCTACCTCATCTCCCTCTCTCTCTCTTCCCTCAGCTTCCCACTCATTTCCCTCTCTCTTCCCTCATCTCCCTCATTTCCCTCATCTCCCTCAGCTCCCTCTCTCTTCCCTAATTTCTCTCCCTCTTCCCTCATTTCCCTCATCTCCTTCATCTCCCTCTCTCTTCCCTCATCTCCCTCATATCCCTCTCTCTTCCCTCATCTCCCTCAGCTCCCTCTCTCTTCCCCCATCTACCTCATAACCCTCTCTCTTCCCTCATCTCCCTCATCTCCCCCTCTCTTCACTCATCTCCCTCAGCTCCCTCTCTCTTCCCTCATCTCCCTCAGCTCCCTCTCTCTTCCCTCATCTCCCTCATTTCCCTCTCTCTTCCCTCATCTCCCTCATTTCCCTCTCTCTTCCACATCTCCCTCAGCTCCCTCTCTCTTCCCTAAATTCTCTCCCTCTTCCCTCATTTCCCTCATATCCCTCTCCCTTCCCTTATCTCCTTCATATCCCTCTCTCTTCCCTCATCTCCCTCTCTCTTCCCCCATCTACCTCATATCCCTCTCTCTTCCCTCATTTCCCTCTCTCTTCCCTCACCTCCCTCTCTCTTCCTCATTTCCCTCTCTCTTCCCTCATCTCCCTCATTTCCCTCTCTCTTCCCTCATCTCCCTCATATCCCTCTCTCTTCCCTCATCTCCCTCATCTCCCTCTCTCTTCCCTCATCTCCCTCATTTCCCTCTCATCTCCCTCAGCTCTCTCTCACTTCCCTCATCTCCCTCATTTCCCTCTCTCTTCGCTCATCTCCCTCATATCCCTCTCTCTTCCCTCATCTCCCTCTCTCTTCCCTCATCTCCCTCATTTCCCTCTCATCTCCCTCAGCTCTCTCTCACTTCCCTCATCTCCCTCATTTCCCTCTCTCTTCCCTCATCTCCCTCATTTCCCTCTCTCTTCCCTCATCTCCCTCAGCTCCCTCTCTCTTCCCTAATTTCTCTCCCTCTTCCCTCATTTCCCTCATATACCTCTCCCTTCCCTCATCTCCTTCATCTCCCTCTCTCTTCCCTCATCACCCTCATATCCCTCTCCCTTCCCTCATCTCCCTCAGCTCCCTCTCTCTTCCCCCATCTACCTCATATCCCTCTCTCTTCCCTCATCTCCCTCATCTCCCCCTCTCTTCCCTCAGCTCCCTCTCTCTTCCCTCATCTCCCTCAGCTCCCTCTCTCTTCCCTCATCTCCCTCATTTCCCTCTCTCTTCCCTCATCTCCCTCATTTCCCTCTCTCTTCCCTCATCTCCCTCAGCTCCCTCTCTCTTCCCTAATTTCTCTCCCTCTTCCCTCATTTCCCTCATATCCCTCTCCCTTCCCTCATCTCCTTCATCTCCCTCTCTCTTCCCCCATCTCCTTAATCTCCCTCTCTCTTCCCCCATCTACCTCATATCCCTCTCTCTTCCCTCATCTCCCTCATTTCCCTCTCTCTTCCCTCATCTCCCTCATTTCCCTCTCTCTTCCCTCATCTCCCTCAGCTCCCTCTCTCTTCCCTAATTTCTCTCCCTCTTCCCTCATTTCCCTCATATCCCTCTCCCTTCCCTCATCTCCCTCATTTCCCTCTCTCTTCCCTCATCTCCCTCATATCCCTCTCTCTTCCCTTTTCTCCCTCATCTCCCTCTCTCTTCCCTCATCTCCCTCATTTCCCTCTCATCTCCCTCAGCTCTCTCTCACTTCCCTCATCTGCCTCATTTCCCTCTCTCTTCCCTCATCTCCCTCATTTCCCTCTATCTTCCCTCATCTCCCTCAGCTCCCTCTCTCTTCCCTAATTTCTCTCCCTCTTCCCTCATTTCCCTCATATCCCTCTCCCTTCCCTCATCTCCTTCATCTCCCTCTCTCTTCCCTCATCTCCCTCATATCCCTCTCTCTTCCCTCATCTCCCTCAGCTCCCTCTCTCTTCCCTCATCTCCCTCATATCCCTCTCTCTTCCCTAATCTCCCTCATCTCCCTCTCTCTTCCCTCATCTCCCTCTCTCTTCCCTCATCTCCTTAATCTCCCTCTCTCTTCCCTCATCTCCCTCATCTCCCTCTCTCTTCCCTCATCTCCTTCATCTCCCTCTCTCTTCCCTCATCTCCCTCAGCTCCCTCTCTCTTCCCTCATCTCCCTCATATCCCTCTCTCTTCCCTAATCTCCCTCATCTCCCTCTCTCTTCCCTCATCTCCCTCTCTCTTCCCTCATCTCCTTAATCTCCCTCTCTCTTCCCTCATCTCCCTCATATCCCTCGCTCTTCCCTCATCTCCCTCATCTCCCTCTCTCTTCCCTCATCTCCTTCATCTCCCTCTCTCTTCCCTCATCTCCCTCTCTCTTCCCTCATCTCCCTCTCTCTTCCCCCATCTACCTCATCTCCCTCTCTCTTCCCTCATCTCCCTCATTTCCCTCTCTCTTCCCTCATCTCCCTCATTTCCCTCTATCTTCACTCATCTACCTCATCTCCCTCCCTCTCTCTTCCCTCATCATATTATCATATTGTAATGTATAGTGTCATATTATACTGTAGTGTATATGATCATACTGTAGTGTATAGTATTATATTGCAGTGTATAGTATTATGTTGTAGTGCGTAGTATCATACTGTAGTGTAGTGTATAGTTTCACACTGTGGTGTATAGTATTATACTGTAGTGTATAGTATTATATTGCAGTGTATAGTATTATGTTGTAGTGCGTAGTATCATACTGTAGTGTAGTGTATAGTTTCACACTGTGGTGTATAGTATTATACTGTAGTGTATAGTATTATAGTGTAGTATATAGTATTATGCTGTAGTGTGTAGTATCATACTGTAGTGTATAGTATTATATTGTAGTGTATAGTATTATAGTGTAGTATATAGTATTATACTGTAGTGTATAGTATTATACTGTACTTTAGTGTATAGTATCATACTGTAGTATACAGTATCACACTGTAGTGTATATGATCATACTTTAGTGTATAGTATCATACTGTAGTGTGTAGTATCATACTGTAGTATATAGTATCATACTGTAGTGTATAGTATTATACTGTAGTGTATAGTATTATACTGTAGTATATATTATCATACTGTAGTGTGTAGTATTATACTGTAGTGTATAGTATTATACTGTAGTGTATAGTATCATACTGTAGTATATAGTATCATACTGTAGTGTGTAGTATCATACTGTAGTGTGTAGTATTATACTGTAGTGTACAGTATTATACTGTAGTGTATAATATTATATTGTAGTGTATAGTATTATAGTGTAGTATATAGTATTATACTGTAGTGTATAGTATTATACTGTACTTTAGTGTATAGTATCATACTGTAGTGCATCGTATTATACTGTAGCATGTAGTATTATACTGTAGTGTATAGTATCATACTGTAGTATATAGTATCACACTGTAGTGTATATGATCATACTGTAGTGTATAGTATTATACTGTAGTGTATAGTATCATACTGTAGTGTATAGTATTATACTGTAGTGTATAGTATTATACTGTAGTATATAGTATCATACTGTAGTGTGTAGTATCATACTGTAGTGTATAATATTATATTGTAGTGTGTAGTATCATATTGTAGTGTATAGTATTATACTGTAGTGTATAGCATTATACTGTAGTGTATAGTATCATACTGTAGTGTATAGTATTATACTGTAGTGTATAGTATTATACTGTAGTATATAGTATCATACTGTAGTGTGTAGTATCATACTGTAGTGTATAATATTATATTGTAGTGTATAGTATCATACTGTAGTGTATAGTATTATACTGTAGTGTATAGTATTATACTGTAGTGTGTAGTATTATACTGTAGTGTATAGTATTATACTGTAGTGTATAGTATCATACTGTAGTATATAGTATCATACTGTAGTGTGTAGTATCATACTGTAGTGTGTAGTATTATACTGTAGTGTACAGTATTATACTGTAGTGTATAATATTATATTGTAGTGTATAGTATTATATTGTACTGTAGTGTATTATATTGTAGTGTATAGTATTATATTGTAGTGTGTAGTATCATTCTGTAGTGTGTAGTATCATACTGTAGTGTGTAGTATTATACTGTAGTGTACAGTATTATACTGTAGTGTATAATATTATATTGTAGTGTATAATATTATATTGTACTGTAGTGTATTTTATTGTAGTGTATAGTATTATATTGTAGTGTGTAGTATCATACTGTAGTGTGTAGTATCATACTGTAGTGTGTAGTATTATACTGTAGTGTATAATATTATATTGTAGTGTATAGTATTATATTGTAGTGTGTAGTATCATTCTGTAGTGTGTAGTATTATACTGTAGTGTACAGTATTATACTGTAGGGTATAGTATTATACTGTGGTGTATAGTATTATACTGTGGTGTATAGTATCATACTGTAGTGTATAGTATCATATTGTAGTGTATAGTGTCATACTGTACTGTAGTGTATAGTATTATATTGTAGTGTATTGTATCATACTGTACTGTAGTGTATACTATTATACTGTAGTGTATAGTATTATATAGTAGTGTATAGCATTATATTGTAGTGTGTAGTATCATACTGTAGGGTATAGTATTATACTGAGTGTATAGTATCATACTGTAGTGTATAGTATTATATTCTAGTGTATAGCATTATATTGTAGTGTGTAGTATCATACTGTATTGTATAGTATTATATTGTAGTGTATAGTATAGTATAGTATTATATTGTAGTGTATAGTATTATACTGTCATGTATAGTATCATACTGTACTTTAGTGTATAGTATTATACTGTAGTGTGTAGTATTATATTGTAGTGTATACTATTATACTGTAGTGTATAGTATTATACTGTAGTGTATAGTATTATATTGTAGTGTATACTATTATACTGTAGTGTATAGTATTATACTGTAGTGTATAGTATTATATTGTAGTGTATACTATTATACTGTAGTGTATAGTATTATATTGTAGTGTATACTATTATACTGTAGTGTATAGTATTATACTGTAGTGTATAGTATTATATTGTAGTGTATACTATTATACTGTAGTGTATAGTATTATATTGTAGTGTATAGTATTATATTGTAGTGTAGTGTATACTATCAAACTGTAGTGTATAATATTATATTGTACTGTAGTGTATACTATCATACTGTAGTGTATAGTATTATATTGTACTGTAGTGTATACTATCATACTGTAGTGTATAGTATTATATTGTACTCTAGTGTATACTATCATACTGTAGTGTATAGTATTATATTGTACTGTAGTGTATACTATCATACTATAGTGTATAGTATTATATTTTACTGTAGTGTATACTATCATACTGTAGTGTATAGTATTATATTGTACTCTAGTGTATACTATCATACTGTAGTGTATAGTATTATATTGTACTGTAGTGTATACTATCATACTGTAGTGTATAGTATTATATTGTAGTGTATACTATCACACTGTGGCGTATAGTATTATATTGTACTGTAGTGTATAGTATAGTATCATACTCTAGTGCTCACTTTTCAAATATACCTCTGTAGTTTTATACAGTAGGTGTCAGGGGAGTAAAGAGAATATTCGATGTTTATAACAATATAGCGAACCCACTCTTCCCTGCACGAAAGAAATCCTATATTAGATCCACGCTTCACAAGACCCTCAGGCAACTCTAAAATACCCACTTCTTTTATTCTAATGTACTGTAGCTAACACCATTAATTATTTCCCAGTAGTTCATTGTAAAGTCATGGATTTAAGAAAGTAAATACAGTAATACATACAGAAGTGTTAGATATTAAACTGTATGTCAACATAAACGTAGCATGGTGTCTGTGGCTTTATGGAACCGTACAGCTAGATATCTCCAGAGAACTGCCTGTTTTTAAATCCTCTCCAGGGGGCATGCCTTCCCTGCCTCCCCAGAGAGAGTGCACTGATCCTAGGGTGAGCTGGCAGTGGAGAGGGAGTATGTGCTGAATGTATGGATGTATCTCCACGAGGAAACCAGACGATTTAAAGGGCAGAGATATGGAAGAGTGGGGATATAATCTATGAGGGAAGAATTCCCAGTTGTAAAGAAACACATCAAAAGGGGAATTCCCATATCTAAGATCGCTGATTCTTCCTTCTTCTCCCACTGGGAAAAGCGATGTTTTTTACTTTCATCTACTTGACTTGACACCATTAATTGGCTGATAAGTGGGATATGAATATACAATGAGAGAGAGAAATACAGTATCTGTATACTATGTATATATATATATAAATATACAAAAATATATATATTTATAAATATATATACTGTATATATATATATATATATATATATATATATATATATACAGTGGTGCAAAAAAGTATTTAGTCAGACACCAATTGTGCAAGTTCTCCCACTTAAAAAGATGAGAGAGGCCTGTAATTTCCATCATAGGTACACTTCAACTATGACAGACAAAATGAAAAATAAAAATCCAGAAAATCACATTGTAGGATTTTTAGTGAATTTATTTGCAAATTATGGTGGAAAATAAGTATTTGGTCAATAACAAAAGTTTATCTCAATAATTTGTTATATACCCTTTGTTGGCAATGACAGAGGTCAAACGTTTTCTGTAAGTCTTCACAAGGTTTTCACACACTGTTGCTGGTATTTTGGGCCATTCCTCCATGCAGATCTCCTCTAGAGCAGTGATGTTTTGGGGCTGTTGCTGGGCAACACGGACTTTCAACTCCCTCCAAAGATTTTCTATGGGGTTGAGATCTGGAGACTGGCTAGGCCACTCCAGGACCTTGAAGTGGTTCTTACGAAGCCACTCCTTCGTTGCCCGGGTGGTGTGTTTGGGATCATTGTCATGCTGAAAGACCCAGCCACGTTTCCTCTTCAATGCCCTTGCTGATGGTATGCTTTATTACTTTGGTCCCAGCTCTCTGCAGGTCATTCACTAGGTCCCCCTGTGTGGTTCTGGGATTTTTGCTCACCGTTCTTGTGATCATTTTGACCCCACGGGGTGAGCTCTTGCGTGGAGCCCCAGATCGAGGGAGATTATCAGTGGTCTTGTATGTCTTCCATTTCCTAATAATTGCTCCCACAGTTGATTTCTTCAAACCAAGCTGCTTATCTATTGCAGATTTAGTCTTCCCAGCCTGGTGCAGGTCTACAATTTGGTTTCTGGTGTCCTTTGACAGCTCTTTGGTCTTGGCCATAGTGGAGTTTGTAGTGTGACTGTTTGAGGTTGTGGACAGGTGTCTTTTATACTGATAACAAGTTCAAACAGGTGCCATTAATACAGGTAACGAGTGGAGGACAGAGGAGCCTCAACCAGTTAAACATTAGGGGGCGCTATTACAATTTTGGGTTTAAAAAACGTTCCCGTTTTAAACAAGATATTTTGTCACGAAAAGATGCTCGACTATGCATATAATTGACAGCTTTGGATAGAAAACACTCTGACATTTCCAAAACTGCAAATATATTGTCTGTGAGTGGAACAGAACTGATGTTACAGGCGAAACCCAGATAAATATCCAACCAGGAAGTGCCACATTTTTTTAACGCCTCATGCCACTGATTCCTTAAATGCCTGTGAATGAGCTACGAATGAGCTTATGTTTTCCACTTATTCCCCAAGGTGTCTACAGCATTGTGACGTCTTTTTACGCATTTCCATTGAAGAATAGCCGTAAGGGACCATATACAGTGCCTTGCGAAAGTATTCGGCCCCCTTGAACTTTGCGACCTTTTGCCACATTTCAGGCTTCAAACATAAAGATATAAAACTGTATTTTTTTGTGAAGAATCAACAACAAGTGGGACACAATCATGAAGTGGAACGACATTTATTGGATATTTCAAACTTTTTTAACAAATCAAAAACTGAAAAATTGGGCGTGCAAAATTATTCAGCCCCCTTAAGTTAATACTTTGTAGCGCCACCTTTTGCTGCGATTACAGCTGTAAGTCGCTTGGGGTATGTCTCTATCAGTTTTGCACATCGAGAGACTGACATTTTTTCCCATTCCTCCTTGCAAAACAGCTCGAGCTCAGTGAGGTTGGATGGAGAGCATTTGTGAACAGCAGTTTTCAGTTCTTTCCACAGATTCTCGATTGGATTCAGGTCTGGACTTTGACTTGGCCATTCTAACACCTGGATATGTTTATTTTTGAACCATTCCATTGTAGATTTTGCTTTATGTTTTAGATCATTGTCTTGTTGGAAGACAAATCTCTGTCCCAGTCTCAGGTCTTTTGCAGACTCCATCAGGTTTTCTTCCAGAATGGTCCTGTATTTGGCTCCATCCATCTTCCCATCAATTTTAACCATCTTCCCTGTCCCTGCTGAAGAAAAGCAGGCCCAAACCATGATGCTGCCACCACCATGTTTGACAGTGGGGATGGTGTGTTCAGGGTGATGAGCCGTGTTGCTTTTACACCAAACATAACGTTTTGCATTGTTGCCAAAAAGTTCAATTTTGGTATCATCTGACCAGAGCACATTCTTCCACATGTTTGGTGTGTCTCCCAGGTGGCTTGTGGCAAACTTTAAACAACACATTTTATGGATATCTTTAAGAAATGGCTTTCTTCTTGCCACTCTTCCATAAAGGCCAGATTTGTGCAATATACGACTGATTGTTGTCCTATGGACAGAGTCTCCCACCTCAGCTGTAGATCTCTGCAGTTCATCCAGAGTGATCATGGGACTCTTGGCTGCATCTCTGATCAGTCTTCTCCTTGTATGAGCTGAAAGTTTAGAGGGACGGCCAGGTCTTGGTATATTTGCAGTGGTCTGATACTCCTTCCATTTCAATATTATCGCTTGCACAGTGCTCCTTGGGATGTTTAAAGCTTGGGAAATCTTTTTGTATCCAAATCCAGCTTTAAACTTCTTCACAACAGTATCTTGGACCTGCCTGGTGTGTTCCTTGTTCTTCATGATGCTCTCTGCGCTTTTAACGGACCTCTGAGACTATCACAGTGTAGGTGAATTTATACGGAGAATTGATTACACACAGGTGGATTGTATTTATCATCATTAGTCATTTAGGTCAACATTGGATCATTCAGAGATCCTCACTGAACTTCTGGAGAGAGTTTGCTGCACTGAAAGTAAAGGGGCTGAATAATTTTGCACGCCCAATTTTTCAGTTTTTGATTTGTTAAAAAAGTTTGAAATATCCAATAAATGTCGTTCCACTTCATGATTGTGTCCCACTTGTTGTTGATTCTTCACAAAAAAATACAGTTTTATATCTTTATGTTTGAAGCCTGAAATGTGGCAAAAGGTCACAAAGTTCAAGGGGGCCGAATACTTTCGCAAGGCACTGTATAGCAAGTGGTCACATGGTGTCTCCCGGAGAAAATCTTGCGTAAAATACTGAGGTAGCTATTTTTCCAATCGCTTTCCAATCGCTTCTTATGAGAAACCAATTGCCTCGACGGATATATTATCGAATATATATGTTAAAAACACCTTGAGGATGGGATCCTAAACAACCTTTGCCGTGTTTCTGTCGATATTATGGAGCTAATTTTGAAGTTTGGCGTTGTAGTGGTAGCATTTTCCGGTCGATTTCTCAGCCAAGCAGGATGAACAAACGGGAGCTATTTCGCCTACAAAAATAATATTTTGGGAAAAATGAACTTTTGCTATTTAACTGGGAGTCTCCTGAGTGAAAGCATCCGAAGTTCTTCGAAGGTAAATTATTTAATTTGGTTGCTTTTCTTATTTTCGTGAAAATGTTGCCTGCTGCCAGCAGAGCCTAGCATAGCATTATGCCATGATAAACTTAAACAAATGCTTGTCTAGCGTTGGCTGTAACGGTTATTTTGAAAATCTGAGATGACAGTGTTGTTAACCAGTTTAAGCTAGGGGGGCGCTAATTTCATTATTGGATAAAAAAACGTGCCCGTTTTAAGCGCAATATTTTGTCACGAAAAGATGCTCGACTATGCATGGAATTGACAGCCTTGGAAAGACAAAACTCTGACATCTCCAAAACTGCAAAGATATTATCTGTGAGTGCCCCAGAACTAATTCTACAGGAGAAACCAAGATGCAACCTCAAACAGGAAATGAGCAGGATTTTTGAGGCTCTGTTTTCCATTGTCTCCTTATATGGCTGTGAATATGCTGTGAACGAGCTTATGCGCTCTGCCGTTCGTCCAAGATGTCTGCAGCATTGTGGCGTATTTGTAGGCATATCATTGGAAGATTGGCCATAAGAGACTACATTTACCAGGTGTCCGCCCGGTGTCCTTTGTCTACGTTGGTGCATAATTCTCAGTGGCAATAATTTTACTATGCGATACAGACAGAGAAGTATCGTTCCTGGAAGTGTGCATCATTGAAGAGATATGTGAAAAACACCTTGAGGATTGGTTCTAAACAACGTTTGCCATGTTTCAGTCGATATTATGTAGTTAATTTGGAAAAAAGTTCGGCGTTTGGATAACTGAATTTTCGTTTTTTTTTGGTAGCAAACGTGACGCACCAAACGGACCGATTTCTCCTGCACAAAAAATCTTTCAGGAAAAACTGAACATTGCTATCTAACTGAGAGTCTCCTCATTGAAAACATCCGAAGTTCTTCAAAGGTAAATTATTTATTTGAATGTTTTTGCTGGTTTTTGTGAAAATGTTTCCTGCTGATGCTAACGCTAAATGATACGCTAGCTATCAGTACTGTTACACAAATAGTTTGCTATGCTTGAGAAGCATATGTTTGAAAATCTGAGATGACAGTGTTGTTAACAAAAGGCTAAGCTTGAGAGCAAATAGATTAATTTCATTTCATTTGCGATTTTCATGAATAGTTGTGGTATTGGTATTGAACTTGAACTTGAGGCTATGATTACGCTACCGGATCCTGCATGGCTCCATGCAAGAAGTTAACAAAAGGCTAAGCTTGTGTTTGAATATATTTCATTCATTTCATTTGCGATTTTCATGAATAGGAAAAGTTTCTAGGGGTATTTATGTCCGCTGCGTTATGCTAATTCGTTTGAGGCTTTGATTACGATCCCGGATCCGGGATTGCTAGTCGCAAGAAGTTTAAAGAAGAAGTTACAGGTCTGTGAGAGACAGAAATCTTGCTTGTTTGTAGGTGACCAAATACTTATTTTCAACCATAATTTGCAAATAAATTCATTAAAAATCCTACAATGTGATTTTCTGGAATTCTTTTTCTCATTTTGTCTGTCATAGTTGAAGTGTACCTAGGATGAAAATTACAGGCCTCTCTCATCTTTTTAAGTGGGAGAACTTGCACAATTGGTGGCTGACTAAATACTTTTTTGCCCCACTATATATATGGATATATATATATATATATATATATACATAGAGAGAGAGAAAGAATAGAGAGAGAGAGAGAGAGAGAGAGAGAGAGAGAGAGAGAGAGAGAGAGAGAGAATTAGAAAGAGAGAGAGAGAGAGAGAGAGAGAGAGAGGGGAGGACAGAAAAGATAGATAGTGTAATACCAGAAAGGTAGAGGCAACAATAATGAAAGAGAGGGCGAAAGGAGAGGAAGAGAGATAGGGAACAGAGCAATACTGAGGGAAATAAGGAGAGAGAGAGTGCCCAGAGGCAAAGAAGAGGAGGCTAGGTAGAGAGAGAGAGAGAGAGAGAGAGAGAGAGAGAGAGAGAGACATCACACTGTTACGCTGTGTATTGCCTTCGTATTGCATCAGGCAAAGGTAACGAGATTTGAAGATGCCAGCGTCAGACATTGGCCACTAATGGTTTTTGCTATTTTCGCTCTCTCTCTCACTCACTCACTCACTCACTCACTCACTCACTCACTCACTCACTCACTCACTCACTCACTCACTCACTCACTCACTCCCTCTCTCCCTCTCTCCCTCTCTCCCATTTTGTCAATTCTTAGATGGTGAGCAGACCCAAGACCTCACAACCATAAAGGGCAATGGGTTCTATAAATGATTCAAGTATTTTTAGCCAGATCCTAATTGGTATGTGAAATGTTATTTTCCTTTTGATGGCATAGAATGCCCTTCTTACCTTGTCTGTTAGATCATTCACAGTTTTGTGGAAGTTACTTGTGGCGCTGATGTTTAGGCCAAGGTATGTATAGTTTTTTTGTGTTGCCTAGGGCAACGGTGTCTAGGTAGAATTTGTATTTGTGGTCTTGGCAACTGGACCTTTTTTGGAACACCATTATTGTTGTCTTACTGAGATTTACTGTCAGGGTCCAGGTCTGGCAGAATCTGTGCAGAAGATCTAGGTGCTGCTGTAGGCCCTCCTTGGTTTAGGTCAGAAGCACCAGGTCAACAGAAAACAGTAGACATTTGACTTCAGATTCTAGTAGGGTGAGGCCGGGTGCTGCAGACTGTTCTAGTTCTAATTCGTTGATATATATGTTGAAGAGGGTGGGGCTTAAGCTGTATCCCTGTCTCACACCCCGGCCCTGTGGAAAGAAATGTGTGTGTTTTTTGCCAATTATAAAACCGAACACTAATTGTTTGTTTACATGGATTTCATAATGTTGTATGTTTTTCCACTAACACAACTTTCTGTAAATTTGTATAGCAGACCCTCATGCCAAAATTGAGTCGAAAGATTATTTTGAAATCAACAAAGCATGAGAAGACTTTGGCTTCGTTTTGGTTTGTTTGTTTGACAATTAGGGTGTGCAGGGTGAATACGTGGTCTGTCGTACAGTAAGTTGGTAAAAGGCCAATTTGACATATGCTCAGTACATTGTTTTCAATGAGGAAATGTACTTGTCTGTTGTTAATGATAATGCAGAGGATTTTCCCAAGGTTGCTGTTGACGCATATCCCACGGTAGTTATTGGGGTCAAAATTGTCTCTACTTTTGTGGATTGGAGTGATCAGTCACTCACTCTCTCTCTCTTTCACTTTCTCTCTCTCTCTCTTTCATTTTCTCTCTCTCCCTCTCTCTTTCTCTCTCTCTCTCCCCCCCCCCAACCAGGAAACGTACAGTCACCAGCTACACAACCTAATTCATATCTTCAAATCGGAAGACAAATTATGGAAAATATCACCCCAGAGTTAATACGCGGTAGGAGCACCCCATAGATAATACGTGGTAGGAGCACCCCATAGTTAATACGTGGTAGGAACACCACAGAGTTAATACGTGGTAGGAGAACCCCAGAGTTAATACGTGGTAGGAGCACCCCAGAGTTAATACGTGGTAAGGAGACCCCTGAGTTAATACGTGGTAGGAGCACCCCTGAGTTAATACGTGGTAGGAGCACCCCTGAGTTAATACGTGGTAGGAGCACCCCTGAGTTAATACGTGGTAGGAGCACCCCTGAGTTAATACGTGGTAGGAACACCCCAGAGTTAATACGTGGTAAGGAGACCCCAGAGTTAATACGTGGTAGGAGGACCCCATCGATAATACGTGGTAGGAGCACCCCATAGTTAATACGTGGTAGGAGCACCCCAGAGTTAATACGTGGTAGGAGCACCCCAGAGTTAATACGTGGTAGGAGAACCCCTGAGTTAATACGTGGTAGGAGCACCCCAGAGTTAATACGTGGTAGGAGCACCCCAGAGTTAATACGTGGTAGGAGCACCCCAGAGTTAATACGTGGTAGGAGCACCCCAGAGTTAATACGTGGTAGGAGCACCCCAGAGTTAATACGTGGTAGGAGAACCCCTGAGTTAATACGTGGTAGGAGAACCCCATAGATAATACGTGGTAGGAGCACCCCATAGTTAATACGTGGTAGGAGAACCCCATAGATAATACGTGGTAAGGAGCACCCCAGAGTTAATACGTGGTAGGAGCACCCCAGAGTTAATACGTGGTAGGAGAACCCCTGAGTTAATACGTGGTAGGAGCACCCCATAGATAATACGTGGTAGGAGAACCCCATAGTTAATACGTGGTAGGAGCACCCCAGAGTTAATACGTGGTAGGAGCACCCCATAGATAATACGTGGTAGGAGCACCCCAGAGTTAATACGTGGTAGGAGAACCCCATAGATAATACGTGGTAGGAGCACCCCTGAGTTAATACGTGGTAGGAACACCCCAGAGTTAATACGTGGTAGGAACACCCCAGAGTTAATACGTGGTAGGAGCACCCCAGAGATAATACGTGGTAGGAGCACCCCAGAGTTAATACGTGGTAGGAGAACCCCAGAGTTAATACGTGGTAGGAACACCCCAGAGTTAATACGTGGTAGGAACACCCCATAGTTAATACGTGGTAGGAGAACCCCAGAGTTAATACGTGGTAGGAACACCCCATAGTTAATACTTGGTAAGGAGACCCCTGAGTTAATACGTGGTAGGAGAACCTTTGGGACTCATTACAGCTGTGAATCTACCAACTTTGCACAACTCATAGGGCAACATATATCCATTGTTTTTGTCAAAATCGATCAAGCTCAGTAAATTTGATTGGGAATCATTGATAGACAGAAATATCATAAACCTTGAACACATTTTGGAAAGACTTTATGGAGTGGCTTTGGCATTACATTTTGTCTAATTGTCCTGTGTAAAAAATCAAACTCTTTCCAAGTTTTAGTTTTTCTGAAGACCGAGGTGGATTTTCCTCATATCAGATTGTGTGGTGGTAGCCTCATGTTTTGGGTATGCTTGTCTCCGGCAGAGACTGGGGAGTTTTTAGGGATGAAAATATATATATATATTAAAGGAGCAAAGCCCAGATAGAAAGATAGAGGAAACCCTGCCTCGTTCTTATGAATACACAGGAACATTCAGGAACACAGGAACACAGGAACCCCTGGGATAGTTTTATTTTTCAGTGGGACAATCACACAAATGTTTATAACAAAGACACACTGGAATGGATTTCCTGTGTTCCTCTGTTCCTGAATGTTCCTGTGTTCCTGAATGTTCCTCTGTTCCTGAATGTTCCTGTGTTCCTGAATGTTCCTGTGTTCCTGAATGTTCCTGAATGTTCCTGTGTTCCTGTGTTCCTCAATGTTCCTGAATGTTTCTGTGTTCCTGTGTTCCTGAATGTTCCTGTGTTCCTGAATGTTCCAGTCTCATTCCTGACTTGAATTTGCTTGAAAATCAGGTTTGAATATTGCGGTCCATCAATGACTCCCAAACAAATTTACTGAGCATGAGCAATTTTAGCAAAACCAATACAGTATATTCCTGTTTATGTTGCACTATGAGTTGTGCAAAGTTGGTACAATCTTATTCAAAATTATTCACAGCTGTAAGGCGCTTCCACCAACTGTTTACTCTGGTGTGTGAAGACATATACAATCAAGACATCTTCATTAAATCTTTTGTTATAAATTTGTCAAATGTTCTATAATTGTAGAGACTGTGGAGTAGTAGGTTCTGTACCGCAGTAGGAAAACAAATCTGATGTAATCCATTTTTGGATATAATTTTAAGACTGTAAAATGTGAAGACTGTGTGAAGGAATGTGTAGATTTCCATGAGGTACTGTACGTAGTGAACAGATACATCGGTTGTAAATATACAGCACATAGGGCCCATACTATCTTAATATGATTTCTCTGTTGTAGAAGATTGTAGTGTATTCAGGGTTTAAAACGGCTTCTAAAGTTTGTAATTTCCACTTAAAAATGTCAGATTTGATTTATCCTAACAAATTGTTTTGTTTTTCAAAAATGTACATTATTTATAATCCACGTAATAATTCACATTTCCTTTTGCTGCAGGATTATTTTCCTGCTGTGAGAAACTGGTCAAATTAAGATATTACATCGGTATGTAGGGAATAGGGTGCCATTTGGGACTACATACACCGAACACAACATTGGTTTGGGAATAGGGTGCCATTTGGGACTATTTACACCGAACACAACATTGGTTTGGGAATAGGGTGCCATTTGGGACTACATACACCGAACACAACATTGGTTTGGGAATAGGGTGCCATTTGGGACTACATACACCGAACACAACATTGGTTTGGGAATAGGGTGCCATTTGGGACTACATACACCGAACACAACATTGGTTTGGGAATAGGGTGCCATTTGGGACTACATACACCGAACACAACATTGGTTTGGGAATAGGGTGCCATTTGGGACTACATACACCGAACACAACATTGGTTTGGGAATAGGGTGCCATTTGGGACTACATACACCGAACACAACATTGGTTTGGGAATAGGGTGCCATTTGGGACTACATACACCGAACACAACATTGGTTTGGGAATAGGGTGCCATTTGGGACTACATACACCGAACACAACATTGGTTTGGGAATAGGGTGCCATTTGGGACTACATACACCGAACACAACATTGGTTTGGGAATAGGGTGCCATTTGGGACTACATACACCGAACACAACATTGGTTTGGGAATAGGGTGCCATTTGGGACTACATACACCGAACACAACATTGGTTTGGGAATAGGGTGCCATTTGGGACTACATACACCGAACACAACATTGGTTTGGGAATAGGGTGCCATTTGGGACTACATACACCGAACACAACATTGGTTTGGGAATAGGGTGCCATTTGGGACTACATACACCGAACACAACATTGGTTTGGGAATAGGGTGCCATTTGGGACTACATACACCGAACACAACATTGGTTTGGGAATAGGGTGCCATTTGGGACTACATACACCGAACACAACATTGGTTTGGGAATAGGGTGCCATTTGGGACTACATACACCGAACACAACATTGGTTTGGGAATAGGGTGCCATTTGGGACTACATACACCGAACACAACATTTGGTTTGAGCAAATTCCAGACACACATCTCCGACTATTTATTTAAAATGAACAGCTACACATTTAGCAGTAAAATCTTGATATTCACATTATAAAGTGTTAAAACTGTCGCACAGCTGACAATCGAGATAATAATAATATATATATATATAAATATAAAGTGTATTTTATGATTGTGGCAAAAGGACTCAAATGCTTCTTAAGTCTTTGAATCTGTTTGTCTGTTTTTCCTGTTTTCGACTGAATGTGGTCTGTTTCTTTTCCCGGTAATCTTCCATATTGCATTTTAAAACCTGGTAACAAACACATTCTGGATTGCCCTGAAGTACAGATCTAGGATTAGCTCACAGTATCTCAAACCCTAACCTTAACCATCGGAAATAAAAACACAACATTTATCTAAGATCAGTGTTTTAAGGTGACTCTTTTAGGGTGATTCTTGTCAACAATGTGTAGGTTTCTGGTGCGTTGCACTGATTGCAAAATCTTTAGCGTTTTTTCTGTGTAGCAAAACACTAAGCTAATTTCACTCTCAGCTGCCTGCCTGGCTCCATTACATTATGGAAATCAGGAAAAACAACATCAGACACAGAGAGATGATCAAAGTCTCTTCAAATAGATTTAAACCGAGGGGAATCATAAGAGAGAATGAGAATGTGTGTAACTCTGGCATGGATTTACACATCTCACATCACCATGTCTGTGAAATTAAATACATGCGTAGATGCCTGATATGGTTATTTCTGGTTGGATGTGTGTCAATGGAGTCTCTTCTCTTATTACATCTCTTGTCTCATTACCTCTCTTATCTCATTACATCTCTTGTCTCATTGCCTCTCATTCTCTCTCTTCTCTCATTACCTCTCTTGTCTCATTACCTCTCTTGTCTCATTACCTCTCTTCTCTCATTACATCTCTTCTCTCATTACATCTCTTGTCTCATTACCTCTCTTCTCTCATTACCTCTATTCTCTCATTACCTCTATTGTCTCATTACCTCTCTTCTCTCATTACCTCTCTTCTCTCATTACATCTCTTCTCTCATTACATCTCATTACCTCTCTTCTCTCATTACATCTCTTGTCTCATTACCTCTCTTCTCTCATTACCTCTCTTGTCTCATTCCCTCTCATTACCTCTCTTCTCTCATTACATCTCTTGTCTCATTACCTCTCTTCTCTCATTACATCTCTTGTCTCATTACATCGCATTCTCTCTCTTCTCTCATTACCTCTCTTGTCTCATTACCTCTCTTATCTCATTACATCTCTTGTCTCATTGCCTCTCATTCTCTCTCTTCTCTCATTACCTCTCTTGTCTCATTACCTCTCTTGTCTCATTACATCTCTTCTCTCATTACATCTCTTCTCTCATTACATCTCTTGTCTCATTACATCTCTTGTCTCATTACCTCTCTTATCTCATTACATCTCTTGTCTCATTGCCTCTCATTCTCTCTCTTCTCTCATTACCTCTCTTGTCTCATTACCTCTCTTGTCTCATTACATCTCTTCTCTCATTACCTCTCTTCTCTCATTACATCTCTTGTCTCATTACCTCTCTTGTCTCATTACATCTCTTCTCTCATTACATCTCTTCTCTCATTACATCTCTTGTCTCATTACCTCTCTTGTCTCATTACATCTCTTGTCTCATTACCTCTCTTCTCTCATTACCTCTCTTGTCTCATTACCTCTCTTCTCTCATTACATCTCTTGTCTCATTGCCTCTCATTCTCTCTCTTCTCTCATTACCTCTCTTGTCTCATTACCTCTCTTGTCTCATTACCTCTCTTGTCTCATTACCTCTCTTGTCTCATTACATCTCTTCTCTCATTACCTCTCTTGTCTCATTACCTCTCTTCTCTCATTACCTCTCTTGTCTCATTACCTCTCTTCTCTCATTACATCTCTTGTCTCATTGCCTCTCATTCTCTCTCTGTCTCTCATTACCTCTTGTCTCATTACCTCTCTTCTCTCATTACCTCTCTCTCTCATTACCTCTCTTCTCTCATTACCTCTCTTCTCTCATTACCTCTCTTCTCTCATTACCTCTCTTCTCTCATTACATCTCTTGTCTCATTACATCTCTTCTCTCATTACATCTCTTGTCTCATTACCTCTCTTCTCTCATTACATCTCTTGTCTCATTACCTCTCTTCTCTCATTACATCTCTTGTCTCATTACCTCTCTTGTCTCATTACCTCTATTCTCTCATTACCTCTATTGTCTCATTACCTCTCAGTACCTCTCTTCTATCATTATCTCTCTTCTCTCATTACCTCTCTTGTCTCATTACCTCTCATTACCTCTCTTCTATCATTGCCTCTCTTCTCTCATTACATCTCTTGTCTCATTACCTCTTTTCTCTCATTCTCTCTCTTCTCTCATTATCTCTTCTCTCAATGCATCTCTTCTGTCATTACCACTCTTCTGGCTTTACCTGCCTTCTGTCATTAACTCTCTTCTCTCATTACCTCTCTTCTCTCATTACCTCTCTTCTCTCATTCTCTCTCTTCTCTCATTCTCTCTTCTCTCATTCTCTCTTCTCTCATTCTCTCTTCTCATTCCCTCTTCTCTCATGATCTATTTTCTTTCATTACCCCTCTTCTATCAACACCTCTCATTCCCTCTCTTCTATCATTACCTCTCATTCCCACTCTTCTCTCATTACCTCTCTTCTGGCATTACATGCCTTCTGTCATTACCTCTCGTGTCTCATTACCTCTCTTCTGGCATTATATGCCTTCTGTCATTACCTCTCATTCACTCTCTTCTATCATTACCTCTCATTACCTCTCTTCTCTCATTCCATCTTTTCTATCATTACCTCTCATTACATCTCTTCTCTCATTACATCTCTTGTCTCATTACCTCTCATTCTCTCTCTTCTCCCATTACCTCTCTTCTGTCATTACCTCTATTGTCTAATTCCCTCTCTTCTATCATTACCTCTCATTACCTCTCTTCTCTCATTACCTCTCTTCTATCATTACCTCTCATTCCCTCTCTTCTATCATTACCCCTTCTCTCATCTCTCATTACCTGTTACCTCATTACCTATTTTCTTTCATTCCCTCTCTTCTATCATTAGCTCTCATTAACTCTTCTCTCAATACCTCTCATTACCTCTCTTATCTCAATACCTCTCATTACCTCTCTTCTCTCATTGCCTCTCTTCTCTCATTACCTCTCTTCTCTCATTACATCTCTTCTCTCATTACTACCTCTCTCCTCTCATTACCGCTCATGACCTTTTCCCTCTCATACCAATCTTCTCTTATTACCTATGTTGTCTCATTACCTCTATTCCCTCATTAACTCTCACAACCTCTCTCCTCTCATAACCTCTCTCCTCTCATTACACTCATCTCTCATTACATATTTTCTCTCATTACCAATTTTCTCTCATTAACACGCATTACCTCTCTTCTCTCATTACCATACCTTCTCCCATTCCCTCTCTTCTCTCATTACCTATTATCTCTCATTACCTTTCATTACCTACAGTTGAAGTCTGCAGTTTACATACACTTATGCAGGAGTCATTAAAACTCATTTTTCAACCACTCCACAAATTTCTTGTTAACAAACTATAGTATTGGCAAGTCGGTTAGGACATCTACTTTGTGCATGACACAAGTCATTTTTCCAACAATTGTTTACAGACAGATTATTCCACTTATAATTCACTGTATCACAACTCCAGTGGGTCAGAAGTTTACATACACTAAATTGATTGTGCCTTTAAAAAGCTTGGAAAATTTCAGAAAATTATGTCATGGCTTTATAAGCTTCTGCTAGGCTGATTGACATCATTTGAGTCAATTAGAGGTGTTCATGTGGATGTATTTCAAGGCCTACCTTCAAACTCAGTGCCTCGTAGCTTGACATCATGGGAAAATCAAAAGAAATCAGAATGAATATACTTTGGTGCGAAAAGTGCAAATCAATCGCAGAACAACAGCAAAGGACCTTGTGAAGATGCTGGAGGAAACAGGTATCTATATCCACAATAAAACGAGTCCTATATATATATCGACAAAGACTACGGTTTGCAACTGCACGTGGGGACAAAGACCTTTGGAATTTTGGAGATGTCTTCCAAATGGACAATGACCCCAGCATACCAATCTTCTCTTATTACCTACACTACCGATCCAAAGTTTTAGAACACCTACTCATTCAAAGGCAGCAGCGTAGCCTAGTGGTTAGAGTGTTGGACTAGTAACTGAAAGGTTGCAAGATCGAATCCCTGAGCTGACAAGTCCAAAATCTGTTGTTCTACCCCTGAATAAGGCAGTTAATCCCCTGTTCCTGGGCCATTGTTGAAAATAAGAATTTGTTCTTAAAACCTGTTGAGTGTAGGTGGTAGTATTTTGATTTTTGGATGAAAAACGTACCCAAATTTAACTGCCTATTTCTCAGGCCCAGAATCTAGAATATGCATATAATTGTCAGATTAGGATAGAAAACACTCTAAAGTTTCCAGAACTGTCAAAATATTGTATGTGAGTACAACAGAACTGATATTGCAGGCGAAAACCTGAGGAAAATTCAACCAGGAAGTGGCCTTGTTACGGATACAGGTATCCTGTGTCTGTGTGTGTGTATCCTGTGTCCTTTTCTCTCCTTCTCCCCTCACAGGTGAAAATCATCACTCCCCAATCAGTCAACAATCAATCATCAATCAGAAGACACACCTCCACCTGTTTCCTACCCAATCACAGTTCCTTTCCCTTGGTTTAAAAACCCCATTAGTTGTTTGCTCTAGAGCTCCATCTCTCTGTAAATGTCATGTCTGTAGATCTCTGTTTCACTCTCTCTTTGTGTATTAACCTCTCTTTTGTTTGAGCACCTCCATAGCACTTTGTCCTCACCTGTGAGTATTGTTTTTGGTTATTGTGTTTGATTGCTAGTGGGAAAGGGGAAAACAAGACAAGTCGCCCATGGGCATACACTACCCGTAGGTAGACTTTGTTAAATACACTAGTTAGAACTGGGCGGACCAGTGGTTAGTTAGTTAGCTGTTGTTAAAGTATGCTAAGTCTAGCTTAGGGGTGTTTTTGAATACTTATTGTTTCTTTCCTTGGGTCCAGCTCAGCCCCTTTTCCTGCTCCCCCCATTACTGTGTGTTTTACAATAAACCCTGAGTTTGACGGTAGATTTCAGTTGTCCTGGTTATTTCGTTCTCACTTTTACTTTGTCACAATTCTAATTTGCATGAGTTGTGTTACGGGTCTCACTACCATGACTGCTCGAGCCTGTGGATTTCTGAACATAACGCGCAAAAACAAATTGAGGTATTTTGGATATAAAATTATTTATGGAACAAAAGGAACATTTATTGATAAACATGGGAGTCTCGTGAGTGCAACATCAGATCATCAAAGGTAAGCAATTTAATTTATTGCTTTTCTGACTTTCGTGACCAATCTACCTGGCGGCTAGCTGTTTGTAATATTTTGTCTACTGAGAGAGATGTTCTTACATAAACGCTTGGATAGCTTTCACCGAAAAGCTAAGCTGTGTTTTGCTATATTGCACTTGTGATTTCATGAAAATTTAATATTTTTTGTAATTTAATTTGAATTTGGCGCGCTGCAATTCAGCTGATGTTGACGTGAATTATCCTGCTACCGAGATGGGTGCGCCAAGAAGTTTTAACTGACTTGCTTAGTGAAAAAAGGGGGTGTTTCTTGTTTTCTACATTGTAGAATAATAGTGAAGACATCAAAAATATGAAATAACACATATGGAATTGTATAGTAACCAAACAAGTGTTTAACCTCTTCAGTCGACCCTCTACTTTTTTGAACATTCTGTTAAAAATCGCGCAACATTTCAGCGCCCTGCTACTCATGCCAGGAATATAGTATATGCATTTGCTTAGTCTGTGTGGATAGAAAACACTCAGACGTTTAAAAAACTGGTTAAATCACTGCTGTGGCTTTACCAGAACGGCATTTACATCGAAAAGCACAGGGAAAACTGATCACTGAAAATGGGAAAATATATCCATGCGCTACTTGATCCCATTGATAAAGGTGAACCACAATTAATTGACTGAGGTTGCAGTACCTACAGCTTCCACACGGTGTCTAGAGTCTTGTCATTTCCCTTCGAGTTTTTTCTTGGTCAAACACATGCAGGGCACCGTATCTCCTTAGGTCTAGGACCGGATATTTTCGTTGAGTTTCTAGCCGGACATTTTTCCAGACGGACAGCTAATGATCTTTACATCGCCTCCTGATGAATTTTATCGCTTATTAACGTTTACTAATACCTAAAGTTGCATTACAAACGTATTTCGAAGTGTTTTGTGAAAGTTTATCGTCGACTTTTTGAATTTTAAAAAATGACGTTACGTTTTGAAACAATGTTTTTTTCGTTTATCACACAGTCTACATATAACGATATCTAGGCTTTATATGGACCGATTTAATCGAAATAAAGACCCAAATAGTGTTTATGGGACATCTAGGAGTGCCAACAAAGAAGATGGTGAAAGGTAATGAATGTTTTCTATTTTATTGTGCGGTTTGTGTAACGCCGAAATGCTAATTATTTTGTTTACGTCCCCTGTGGGTCTTTTTGGGTGTTACATGCTATCAGATAATAGCATCTCATGCTTTCGCCGAAAAGCATTTTAAAAATCTGACTTGTTGCCTGGATTCACAACGAGTGTAGCTTTAATTCGATACCCTGCATGTGTATTTTAATGAACTTTTGAGTTTTAACTAATACTATTAGCATTTAGCGTAGCGCATTTGCATTTCCAGAGCTCTAGTTGGGACACAAGCGTCCCGAGTAGAAGCAACAGGTTAATAACAAATCAAAATATATTTTAGATTCTTCAAATGTCCACCCTTTGCCATGATGACAGCTTTGCGCAATCTTGGCAAGTCGCAATTCAACGGCTCAGACATGAGACGCATGTGGCAGGATCTACAGACAATCTACAAAAGGAAACCTAGCCACTTCACGGACACCGACGTCTTGCTTCCGGACAAGCTAAACACCTTCTTCGCTCCATTTGAGGATAACACAGTGCCCGCTACCAAGGATGGGCTCTCCTTCTCCGTGGCCGACGTGAGTAAGACATTTTAAGCGTGTTAACCCTTGCAAGGCTGCCGGCCCAGACATCCCAAGCCGCGTCCTCAGAGCATGCTTACGGACATATTCCGTAAGCATGTGTGTTTACGGACATATTCAATCTCTCCCTATCCGTCTGCAGTCCCCACATGCTTCAATATGGCCACCATTGTTCCCGTTCCAAAGAAAGCTAAGGTAACTGAGCTAAATGACTACCGCCCCGTAGCACTCACTTCCGTCATCATGAAGTGCTTTGAGAGACTAGTCAAGGATCATATCACCTCTACCTTACCTGTCACCCTACATGCATTTAAATTTGCTTACCGCCCCAATAGATCCATAGGCGATGCAATCACCATCATACTGCACACTCCCCTGTCCCATATGGACAAGAGGAATACCTATGCAAGAATGCTGTTCATTGACTATAGCTCAGCATTCAACACCATAGTACCCTTCTTGCTCTTCATTAAGCTTGAGGCCCTGTGTCTGAACCCTGCCCTGTGTAACTGGGTCCTGGAATTCCTGACAGGCTGCCCCCATGTGGTGAAGAAACAACACCTCTACCTCTACTGATCCTTGACACGGGCCCCACAAGGGTGTGTGCTCAGCCCCCTCCTGTACACCCTGTTCACCCATGACTGCGTGGCCATGCACGCCTCCAACTCAATCAAGTTTACAGACTACACTACAGTAGTAGGCGGCTTGATTACCAACAATGACGAGAAAGCCTACAGGGAGGAGGTGAGGGCCCTCGGAGTGTGGTGTCAGGAAAATAACCTCGCACTCAACGTTAACAAAACAAAGGAGATGATCGTGGACTTCAGGAAACAGCAGAGTGCGCACCCCCCATCCACATTGACAGGACAGTAGTGGAGTAGGTGGAAAGCTTCAAGTTCCTTGGCGTACACATCACTGAAAAACTGAAATGGTCCACCCACACAGACAGTGTGGTGAGAAAGGAGGCTGAAGAAATGTGGCTTGTCACCTAAATCCCTCACAACATTTTACAGATGCACAATTGAGAGCATCCTGTCAGGCTGCATCACTGCCTGGTATGGCAACTGCCTCGCTTGCAACTGCAGGGCTCTCCAGAGGGTGGTACGGTCTGCCAACGCATCACCGGGGGTAACCTATCTGCCCTCCAGCACCCGATGTCACAGGAAGGCCAAAAAGATCATTAAGGACAACAACCACCCGAAGCCACTGCCTGTTCACCCCGCTATCATCCAGAAGGCAAGGTCAGTACAGGTGCATCAAAGCGGGGACCGAGAAGCTGTTTTTCAGTCTCTATCTCAAGGCCGTCAGACTATTAAATAACCATCACTAGCACATTAGAGGCTGTGCTTAAATAAATAGACTTGAAATCACTGGCAACTTTAATAAATGGAACAGTCGTCACTTTAATAATGCTTACATATTTGCATAAGTCGTCTCATATGTATATACTGTTCTAGTCTACTGTATCTTAGTCTCATGCCGCTCTGACATTGCTCGTCTATATATTTATATATTCTTAATTATATTCCTTTATTTAGATTTGTGTGAATTGAGTTCATGTTGTGTAATTGTTAGATATTACTTGTTAGATACTACTTGTGAGATATTACTTGTTAGATACTGGACCACTGTCTGAGCTAGAAACACAAGCATTTTGCTCCACCCTCATTAACATCTGCTGAACACGTGTTTGTGACCAATAAACATGTGACTTGATTTGATCAAGATGTTTCTTTTCTGTCTTCTGTCTAATGAAGATGTTTCTTTGTCTTCAATGTCTAATGAAGATGTTTCTTTGTCTTCAATGTCTAATGAAGATGTTTCTTTGTCTTCAATGTCTAATGAAGATGTTTCTCTTCCTTCAATGTCTAATGAAGATGTTTCTCTTCCTTCAATGTCTAATGAAGATGTTTCTCTGTCTTCAATGTCTAATGAAGATGTTTCTTTGTCTTCAATGTCTAATGAAGATGTTTCTCTTCGCCTTCAATGTCTAATGAAGATGTTTCTCTTCGTCTTCAATGTCTAATGAAGATGTTTCTCTTCTGTCTTCAATGTCTAATGAAGATGTTTCTCTTCTGTCTAATGAAGATGTTTCTCTGTCTTCAATGTCTAATGAAGATGTTTCTCTGTCTTCAATGTCTAATGAAGATGTTTCTCTTCTGTCTAATGAAGATGTTTCTTTGTCTTCAATGTCTAATGAAGATGTTTCTCTGTCTTCAATGTCTAATGAAGATGTTTCTTTGTATGCCACGTGATTGAACGTTGTTTAACAGAGTGATTCTAGCCCTTCCCTTATATTCAAAAAGGATATACACGGATGATGTTCTAGGTCAAACAAATTCATATATATAAATACATGATTTTAACCTCCAACATGAATTTCATATGTTGTAGATAGACCCAACTTCACAAAAATGTTGAGCCAAATGTTTGACACATGTACCAAAGTCATAATTATTTTTTATTCTTTTTTACAATTATGACAACATTTAAATTGTTTTTTTGGGGCCAAATTTCAGATACCTGTCTCTCGGCCTCAACATCACAGGAAAAACAATTATATCCTTCTGATCATCATGGTAAGACCTTTAATGTCCAGGAATCCATGTCTTTGCCACTAAGGTCGAAGTGCAGGTAAAATACAGGTCAACTATGGAGAATAAAATTTAAAAAAATGATATTTAAGTTCATCAGCCCTACCTAAAGGACTAGATGAAGGGTCATGGTGATTTTGTATTTATTAAATAGTAGTTCAGTGTTACTTTTACTACCGGGTCAAATTGACCTGTTACATAGGGTCAACACTGTTCTAGAGGCAGTGTAGGTTGATGTGATACCACTATATAACAGAGGTATAGTAAGAGTAATGTCTTGCTTTGAACAATCTGAAAACAACAGTTAGGGAAAAATACATGTCAGTTGATCAGGCACACACACACACACAATGCACAAATCGCTAATGAAAGAGCGATTACAACTAATGGTTGTTATTGATATGCAGAGGCTGACCTAATAGCCTTATATAGGATAATCTGTTTAACACTGAATAGTCGTTTAGCAGGGGAATTACAGCATGCACGCAAACATGAGCACAGCACGCTCACACACACTCACACACTCGCACGCTCACGCACTCATGCAAAGTGGGTAACTGATTTGGTATAGTGGTTTAGTGGAGGAATTAGATGCAGATTGAACCCAGATGAAACCAGATGAACCCAGATGAAACCAGTGGAACCCCGATGAACCCAGTTGAAACCAGTGGAACCCCGATGAACCTAGTTGAACCCAGTTGAACCTGGCAACTGAGGCTCTTGTGGATCACCAGAAAACATCACCTTGTATACCTTAACAATTTAGACTATTTTTATTTCAGTTTACAAAGTACTGTTGAAAGAGGGAGAGAGGTAGGGAGAGAGGTAGAGAGAGAGATGCAGAGAGAGAGATGCAGAGAGAGAGAGAGATGCAGAGAGAGAGAGAGAGAGAGAGCGAGGTGTCTCTTAACCTCTTCAACCTATGGGGGCGCTATTTCATTATTGGATAAAAAAAAGTGCCCGTTTTAAGCACAATATTTTGTCACAAAAAGATGCTCGACTATGCATGTAATTGACAGCTTTGGAAAGAAAACACTGACGTTTCCAAAACTGCAAAGATATTGTCTGTGAGTGCCACAGAACCAATGCTACAGGCGAAACCAAGATGAAATTTCATACAGGAAGTGAGCCAGATTTTTGAGGCGCTGTGTTCCAATGTCTCCTTATATGGCTGTGAATGCGCAAGGAATGAGCCTACACTTTCTGTCGTTTCCCCAAGGTGTTTGCAGCATTGTGACGTATTTGTAGGCATATCATTGGAAAATTGACCATAAGAGACTACATTTACCAGGTGTCCGCTCGGTATCCTCCGTCGAAACTATTGCGTAATCTCCAGGTGCCTGAATTTTTCCATTTTGAACAGAGGAGAAACCAAACTGCCACGAGTGACTTATCGAATAGATATGTGAAAAACACCTTGAGGATTGATTCTAAACAACGTTTGCCATGTTTCTGTCGATATTATGGAGTTAATTTGGTAAAAAGTTTGCGTTGTAATGACTGAATTTTCGTTTTTTTTTGGTAGCCAAACATGGTAATGAGCTTGAGGCTGTATTCACGATCCCGGATCCGGGATGGCTCGACGCAAGAAGTTAAATGTCTACTGTGTTGTCGCCTGGACTAGACTAACATGTCTACGTCTGAGAGCTGAGTTAGGCTTCAACAGGGATGAGTTAGGCTTCAACAGGAATGAGTTAGCCTTCAACAGGGATGAGTTAGGCTTCAACAGGGTTGTGTTAGGCTTCAACAGGGATGAGTAAGGCTTCAACAGGGACGAGTTAAGCTTCAACAGGGATGAGTTAGGCTTCAACAGGGATGAGTAAGGCTTCAACAGGGACGAGTTAAGCTTCAACAGGGATGAGTTAGGCTTCAACAGGGATGAGTTAGGCTTCAACAGGAATGAGTTAGCCTTCAACAGGGATGAGTTAGGCTTCAACAGGGTTGTGTTAGGCTTCAACAGGGATGAGTAAGGCTTCAACAGGGATGAGTAAGGCTTCAACAGGGATGAGTAAGGCTTCAACAGGGATGAGTAAGGCTTCAACAGGGATGAGTTAGGCTTCAACAGAGCTAATGGGAGGGATCTCAAACAACACCCATACACAACGTTTATGACAGCGTTAATTTGATTAAATATTCCCATCAAAACAGTTGTCCTAGCCGTGAGGCTAACTCACTCGCCTATCTACCTATCCTGTAGTAAATCTCACACACACACATACACACCTTTTGTTCATTTTGGTACAGCGTGTCCTGTTCGTCAGCTGTTGATTATCAGCTGTTGATTGTCAGCTGTTGATTGTCACCTGTTGATTGTCACCTGTTGATTATCAGCTGTTGATTATCAGCTGTTGATTGTCAGCTGTTGATTGTCACCTGTTGATTGTCAGCTGTTGATTGTCACCTGTTGATTATCACCTGTTGATTATCACCTGTTGATTATCAGCTGTTGATTGTCAGCTGTTGATTGTCACCTGTTGATTATCAGCTGTTGATTATCAGCTGTTGATTATCAGCTGTTGATTGTCACCTGTTGATTGTCACCTGTTGATTATCACCTGTTGATTATCAGCTGTTGATTGTCAGCTGTTGATTATCAGCTGTTGATTGTCACCTGTTGATTGTCAGCTGTTGATTGTCACCTGTTGATTGTCAGCTGTTGATTGTCACCTGTTGATTGTCAGCTGTTGATTGTCACCTGTTGATTGTCAGCTGTTGATTGTCAGCTGTTGATTGTCACCTGTTGATTATCAGCTGTTGATTGTCACCTGTTGATTGTCAGCTGTTGATTATCAGCTGTTGATTGTCACCTGTTGATTGTCAGCTGTTGATTGTCAGCTGTTGATTGTCACCTGTTGATTGTCAGCTGTTGATTGTCACCTGTTGATTGTCACCTGTTGATTATCACCTGTTGTCAAACACACGTGGGTCTGAAGACGATTCGCTTCCTCCGTCGCTAGATGAAAAGCCAAAATCAATATGTCGTCCTGGGATTTAAAGCATACCCAATTCACGTACTATAAAACATTCTATTTTAACATCCCCAAAATGCCTACTGTTAGAATGTCGCGTTGCCTATTTGAACATTGTGCCATTGGCACTCCAAATGAACATACCCAGTGCTTTGTGTGTTACTTAAAATCCTGGAATAATTTCAACAGTGAAACGCATAATAACATTATTTTCGGGGGCCTACAGTCGTCACTGTTAACCAATAATATGAGATTATTGCATCATCAGTCCAACCAGCAACTCCCACCCTACGGCAGACTGTAATTGGAGTGACAGACGGTAAGCGTGGGGCTTGTGTGTGTGTGTCCCTCTCTCTCTGTCTCTCTCTCTCTCTCTGTCTCTCTCTGTCTCTCTCTCTGTCTCTCTCTCTGTCTCTCTCTCTGTCTCTCTCTCTCTCTGTCTCTCTCTCTCTGTCTCTCTCTCTCTGTCTCTCTCTCTGTCTCTCTCTCTCTCTCTCTCTCTCTCTCTCTCTCTCTCTCTCTCTCTCTGTGTGTGTGTGTGTCTGACAACAGATGTTGTTTGAAATGTTTGTAAGAGCTTTCTGCTTCCCCTCTCCGTAAGCTAATCGGCAGCTACTGTGTATATCAGCCTTCTAGTTGTCAGTATTGTCATTCTGTCTCCTGGGATAAAGCAAACAAGGGAAATGGAACTATCAATCTCTCTGTCTCTTTCTTTCATCCTTCTGTTCTTTCAAAAGTCCATCCATCTGTCCGTCTGTCTGTTTGTCCCTCTATAATCCCATTGTTTGTCTTCCTTCCTGCTGTGCTGACAGGTTGAGAACACGGTTTTTGGTGGACAGTTAGTTAAGATTGTTGTTGTGTAAAAAAAAACAAGGGGATTTTTATACTTCAGCACTGTGCTTCTTAAGTGTATTGCATTGGATAACTGATGTTAGCTAAACAAAGGGCCCATAGGGGGTTCCTGACACCACGCTATTCCCTATGCAGAGGGGCCCATAGGGGGTTCCTGACACCACGCTATTCCCTATGCAGAGGGGCCCATAGGGGCCCATAGGGGGTTCCTGACACCACGCTATTCCCTATGCTGAGGGGCCCATAGGGGCCCATAGGGGGTTCCTGACACCACACTATTCCCTATGCAGAGGGGCCCATAGGGGGTTCCTGACACCACGCTATTCCCTATGCAGAGGGGCCCATAGAGGGTTCCTGACACCACGCTATTCCCTATGCAGAGGGGCCCATAGGGGGTTCCTGACACCACGCTATTCCCTATGCAGAGGGGCCCATAGGGGGTTCCTGACACCCCGCTATTCCCTATGCAGAGGGGCCCAAAGGGGGTTCCTGACACCACACTATTCCCTATGCAGAGGGGCCCAAAGGGGTCTGGTCAAAAACGTAGTGCACTATTTAGGGAATAGGGTACAGCTTGGTCTGTAGCTATGGATGGTGAAGGGAGAGCTGTAGTTGCATATCGCGATTCTGACATCACCACTGGGCCTCTGAAAACTCAAACTATCCTTGTATCTTCACTAATCACTCAACGCCTCTGTCTACTGATTTCATATAAGAAAACCTGTGTGTGTGTGTGCGCGTGTGTGTGCGCGTGTGTGTGTGCGTGTGTGTGCGCGTGTGTGTGCGTGTGCGTGCGCGTGTGCGTGCGCGTGTGTGTGAGCGTGTGTGTGAGCGTGTGTGTGCGCGTGTGTGCGCGTGTGTGTGCGCGTGTGTGTGTGCGTGTGTCTGCGCGTGTGTGTGCGCGTGTGTGTGCGTGTGTGCGCGTGTGTGCGCGTGTGTGTGCGCGTGTGTGTGCGTGTGTATGCGCGTGTGTGTGCGCGTGTGTGTGAGCGTGTGTGTGCGCGTGTGTGTGCGCGTGTGTGTGTGCGTGTGTCTGCGCGTGTGTGTGCGCGTGTGTGTGTGTGTGCGCGCGTGTGTGCGCGTGTGTGCGTGTGTATGCGCGTGTGTGTGCGCGTGTGTGTGAGCGTGTGTGTGCGCGTGTGTGCGTGTGTGCGCGTGTGTGTGTGCGTGTGTGTGTGTGTGCGCGTGTGTGTGTGTGTGGTTGCCTGCTTTGTGTGTGAAATCAGTCAAAGCTCGTGTCTAACTCATTCAGGGAAACACGTCGTTAACTCTGATCTCTCTACTAGTTGTGTGGACCTCGGGGGACAGTGATTAATGCGACACACCTTAGTGCGCTCCTCCCAGCCTTCCCCTTCACTTCCACATCCTGTCGAGAGATAGAGGAGACAGACGAGCCTGTCCTCTCTAATAACCATATACAACACATGGCTCTGCATCAGCACCAATGAGCCTCTAAGAAGCCCATGTAGTACAGTCTCTCATTCTCTGGCCCTCCCTGATAGAACCTCCCTAATAGGACGGACTGAGGCACTGCTGTCACAATGAAGTCGTCAGTCTCTGGCCTTCCCGGAGTCTCCCGAACCACCATGTGACTTCCTTTAGGTCTGAAACAATATGTCACTAAAGACACAAATAGCTTCTAACATTCATCTTTTAATTCCCTGAACATAATTTTTTTGGACGGTATTGGTGTGTGTGTGTGTGTGTGTGTGTGTGTGTGTGTGTGTGTGTGTGTGTGTGTGTGTGTATCTTAGCCTCTGCCGAGTCCCCAACAACCAGATGTTCCACATTGCAGGGTAAATGGAAAGAGAGCCAGTGACAGGATAGAGATGGAGGTCGAGAGATAAAGAAGAGACAGACAGACAGGGAGGGAGACAGGGAGACAGACAGAGAGACAGACAGACAGACAGGGAGACAAATAGACAGACAAATAGACAGACAAATAGACAGACAAATAGACAGACAGAAGGAGCGAGGAAGAGGGGAATAGTATGGACAAGAGGATGTTTCTTTTGTGTGCTTGTATGTGTGTGTGAGAGAGAATTTCAGTGAATGAAAGGGACAAGGAAGTACTCAAATAAGTCAGACAGATTGATAGAGAGACAAAGGGAAGGAGGGAGAGACAGATAGAGGGAAGGAGGGAGAGACAGATAGAGAAGGAGGGAGAGACAGATAGAGGGAAGGAGGGAGAGACAGATAGAGGGAGAGAGAGGGAGGAGAGGGAGGGAGAGAGAGGGAGGGAGAGAGAGGGAGAGAGAGAGAGGGAGAGGCTGAAAGAAAGAGGGTAGTGGTTATGCAGACAGATTGACAAGGAGGGCGAGGCATATACTGTAGATGGAGAGAGAACAGAAAGAGGAATGGGAGAGTAGAGCATGTGCCTGTTGTGTAGGAGAGAGAGAGAGGGGGAGAGAGAGGGGGGTGGGGGGTTGGCTGAAAGAAAAGAGAAAGGGGTACTCCTGAACCCACCAAATTGGAGGATGTGGTTGCATAGCAACAGGAGCATACCTAAAAATGCTTGGCTGGGGGGGGGCTTGTTAAAATGCTTGTGATGTACTGTCAGGGCACAGGGTGCTTCTCAGCCAAATGTGCATTTTTGTGAGGTATTTGTGTAGTTTCTACAGAAGGTAGGAGAGTGAGGGACATAGACAATAACTAGTAACACTGCATACTTCAAAACACAGCCAAGTGTGCCATTCCTCTTTCTATTCATGACATTAAATATAATAAAAAAGACATAGCTGTATGTAGGAAGTGAAGAAATTAAATCCAACTCCCTGTTTATTTTTTATTTATTTTTAAAATAAATATTTAACTAGGCAAGTCAGTTAAGAAAAAAACATTATTTTATAATGACGGCCTACCAGGGAACAGCAGGTTAACTGCCTTGTTCAGCCGCAGAACAACAGATTTTTACCCTGTCAGCTTGGGGATTCGATCCAGCAACCTTTACCTTCCTTGTAAAGGATTGCATTTGAATTCAGGTCATCAATGCGCCACAAAATGTGTTAGACCGATGAGCTAAAGCCCAGGCATTAGCTTTGGGAACTAATAGGAGGCATCATCTCTCAGGTAAGTTTACTGGTTTAGGATCGTACATTTGTAGGTGTGTTTACGTGTGTTTACGTGTGTGTGTGTGTGTGTGTGTTTGAATTCCTTCTTGTCAGGTCTTTATTGCCCCTGTGCGTATTTAAATATACATGTGTATATATATATGAAAGAAACAAGTACAAAACATCCTCAGAAGCAGGTGCCTCCATTCTTTTAGAGGGGACTGGTGAGGATGGAGTAGAGGTGGAACATTTAGAATTGTTTTCACCACCTGAAACAGTTCTGCAGTCTAGAGCCATCACCAGTATGCTTAATACTATGTCAGAAATATATATTATTTTCTGCATACCTTATCTAAGCATACCAGCTCAGATAGCTAGAAAAGCTACTCTAACTTGATAGCCTGAAATGGCTTGGTAGCTAATTATCATGTTAGGAGATAGGTTCCCAATCTTGCTGGCTATCTAAAGCCAACTACATACAAGTGCTAGGTGACTAGAATCACAGAGAAACAACAAAACATTGTAGTTTTATTTATTAATCAAAAATGGAATGATTAGGCTACATAGCTTGATGGAATTCAATGACAAACAAACCTCCTGTCCATCAGCATGAGCTAACATCAAATCTCCTGTCCATTAGCGTGAGCTAACATCAAACCTCCTGTCCATCAGCGTGAGCTAACATCAAATCAAACCTCCTGTCCATCAGCGTGAGCTAACATCGAATCAAACCTCCTGTCCATCAGCGTGAGCTAACATCAAATCAAACCTCCTGTCCATCAGCATGAGCTAACATCAAACCTCCTGTCCATCAGCGTGAGCTAACATCAAATCTACTGTCCATTAGCGTGAGCTAACATCAAACCTCCTGTCCATCAGCGTGAGCTAACATCAAATCAAACCTCCTGTCCATCAGCGTGAGCTAACATCAAATCAAACCTCCTGTCCATCAGCGTGAGCTAACATCAAATCAAACCTCCTGTCCATCACCGTGAGCTAACATTAAATCAAACCTCCTGTCCATCAGCGTGAGCTAACATCAAATCTACTGTCCATTAGCGTGAGCTAACATCAAACCTCCTGTCCATCAGCGTGAGCTAACATCAAATCAAACCTCCTGTCCATCAGCGTGAGCTAACATCAAATCAAACCTCCTGTCCATCAGCGTGAGCTAACATCAAATCAAACCTCCTGTCCATCAGCGTGAGCTAACATCAAATCAAACCTCCTGTCCATCACCGTGAGCTAACATCAAACCTCCTGTCCATCACCGTGAGCTAACATCAAACCTCCTGTCCATCAGCGTGAGCTAACATCAAACCTCCTGTCCATCAGCGTGAGCTAACATCAAACCTCCTGTCCATCAGCGTGAGCTAACATTAAATCAACCCTCCTGTCCATCAGCATGAGCTAACATTAAATCAAATCTCCTGTCCATCAGCGTGAGCTAACATCAAATCAAACCTCTTGTCCATCAGCATGAGCTAACATCAAACCTCCTGTCCATCAGCGTGAGCTAACATCAAACCTCCTGTCCATCAGCGTGAGCTAACATCAAACCTCCTGTCCATCAGCGTGAGCTAACATCAAATCAAACCTCCTGTCCATCAGCGTGAGCTAACATCAAATCAAACCTCCTGTCCATCAGCGTGAGCTAACACCAAACCTCCTGTCCATCAGCATGAGCTAACATCAAACCTCCTGTCCATCAGCATGAGCTAACATCAAATCAAACCTCCTGTCCATCAGCGTGAGCTAACATCAAATCAAACCTCCTGTCCATCAGCGTGAGCTAACATCAAATCAAACCTCCTGTCCATCAGCGTGAGCTAACATTAAATCAAACCTCCTGTCCATCAGCGTGAGCTAACATCAAATCAAAAGGAGTGCCACTCTATAACAAGGCTCTCCAACGCTGTTCCTGGATATATATACCCTCCTGTAGGTTTTAACTCCAACCCTGTTCCTGGAGAGAAACCCTCCTGTAGGTTTTAACTCCAACCCTGTTCCTGGAGAGACACCCTCCTGTAGGTTTTCACAAAAACCCTGTTCCTGGAGAGACACCCTCCTGTAGGTTTTAACTCCAACCCTGTTCCTGGAGAGAACCCTCCTGTAGGTTTGAACTCCAACCCTGTTCCTGCAGAGAATCCCTCCTGTAGGTTTTAACTCCAACCCTGTTCCTGGAGAGAAACCTTCCTGTAGGTTTTGACTCCAACCCTGTTCCTGGAGAGACACCCTCCTGTATGTTTTAACTCCAACCCTGTTCCTGGAGAGAGACCCTCCTGTATGTTTTAACTCCAACCCTGTTCCTGGAGAGACACCCTCCTGTAGGTTTTAACTCCAACCCTGTTCCTGGAGAGACACCCTCCTATAGGTTTTATTAACTCCAACCCTGTACCTGGAGAGAAACCCTCACGTAGGTTTTAACTCCAACCCTGTTCCTGGAGAGACACACTGCTGTAGGTTTTAACTCTAACCCTGTACCTGGAGAGAAACCCTCATGTAGATTTAACTCCAACCCTGTTACTGGAGAGACACACTGCTGTAGGTTTTAACTCCAACCCTGTATCTGGAGAGAAACCCTCATATAGGTTTTAACTCCAACCCTGTTTCTGGAGAGACACCCTCCTGTAGGTTTTAACTCCAACCCTGTTCCTGGAGAGACACCCTGCTGTAGGTTTTAACTCCAACCCTGTTCCTGGAGAGACACCCTCCTGTAGGTTTTAACTCCAACCATATTCCTGGAGAGAAACCCTCCCGTAGGTTTGAACTCCAACCCTGTTCCTGGAGAGACACCCTGCTGTAGGTTTTAACTCCAACCCTGTTCCTGGAGAGACACCCTCCTGTAGGTTTTTACTCCAACCCTGTTCCTGGAGAGAACCCCTCCCGTAGGTTTTAACTTCAACCCTGTTCCTGCAGAGACATCCTGCAGAGACACCCTCCTGTAGGTTTTAACTCCAACCCTGTTCCTGGAGAGACACCCTGCTGTAGGTTTTAACTCCAACCCTGTTCCTGCAGAGAAACCCTCCTGTAAGGTTTTAACTCCAACCCTGTTCCTGGAGAGAAACCCTCCTGTAGGTTTTGACTCCAACCCTGTTCCTGGAGAGACACCCTCCTGTAGGTTTTAACTCCAACCCTGTTACTGGAGAGAGACCCTCCTGTAGGTTTTAACTCCAACCCTGTTCCTGGAGAGACACCCTCCTGTAGGTTTTTACTCCAACCCTGTTCCTGGAGAGAAACCCTCCCGTAGGTTTTAACTCCAACCCTGTTCCTGCAGAGACATCCTGCAGAGACACCCTCCTGTAGGTTTTAACTCCAACCCTGTTCCTTGAGAGACACCCTGCTGTAAGTTTTAACTCCAACCCTGTTCCTGCAGAGACACCCTCCTGTAGGTTTTAACTCTAACCCTGTTCCTTGAGAGACACCCTGCTGTAGGTTTTAACTCCAACCCTGTTCCTGGAGAGCCACCCTCCTGTAGGTTTTAACTCCAACCCTGTTCCTGGAGAGACACCCTCCTGTAGGTTTTAACTCCAACCCTGTTCCTGGAGAGAGACCCTCCTGTAGGTTTTAACTCCAACCCTGTTCCTGGAGAGACACCCTCCTGTAGGTTTTTACTCCAACCCTGTTCCTGGAGACATCCTGAAACCCCTCCTGTAGGTTTTAACTCCAACCCTGTTCCTGCAGAGACATCCTGCAGAGACACCCTCCTGTAGGTTTTAACTCCAACCCTGTTCCTTGAGAGACACCCTGCTGTAAGTTTTAACTCCAACCCTGTTCCTGCAGAGACACCCTCCTGTAGGTTTTAACTCTAACCCTGTTCCTTGAGAGACACCCTGCTGTAGGTTTTAACTCCAACCCTGTTCCTGGAGAGCCACCCTCCTGTAGGTTTTAACTCCAACCCTGTTCCTGGAGAGACACCCTCCTGTAGGTTTTAACTCCAACCCTATTCCTGGAGAGACACCCTCCTGTAGGTTTTAACTCCAACCCTGTTCCTGGAGAGAAACCCTCCTGTAGGTTTTAACTCCAACCCTGTTCCTGGAGAGACACCCTCCTGTAGGTTTTAACTCCAACCCTGTTCCTGGAGAGACACCCTCCTGTCGGTTTTAACTCCAACCCTGTTCCTGGAGAGACACCCTCCTGTAGGTTTTAACTCCAACCCTGTTCCTGGAGAGACACCCTCCTGTCGGTTTTAACTCCAACCCTGTTCCTGGAGAGACACCCTCCTGTAGGTTTTAACTCCAACCCTGTTCCTGGAGAGACACCCTCCTGTAGGTTTTAACTCCAACCCTGTTCCTGGAGAGACACCTCCTGTCGGTTTTAACTCCAACCCTGTTCCTGGAGAGACACCCTCCTGTAGGTTTTAACTCCAACCCTGTTCCTGGAGAGACACCCTCCTGTAGGTTTTAACTCCAACCCTGTTCCTGGAGAGACACCCTCCTGTAGGTTTTAACTCCAACCCTGTTCCTGGAGAGACACCCTCCTGTCGGTTTTAACTCCAACCCTGTTCCTGGAGAGACACCCTCCTGTAGGTTTTAACTCCAACCCTGTTCCTGGAGAGACACCCTCCTGTCGGTTTTAACTCCAACCCTGTTCCTGGAGAGACACCCTCCTGTAGGTTTTAACTCCAACCCTGTTCCTGGAGAGACACCCTCCTGTCGGTTTTAACTCCAACCCTGTTCCTGGAGAGACACCCTGTTTTTTTTTTTTTTTTTTTTTCCCACCTTTATTTAACCAGGTAGGCTAGTTGAGAACACCTTTATTTAACCAGGTAGGCTAGTTGAGAACAGGTTCTCATTTGCAACTGCGACCTGGCCAAGATAAAGCATAGCAGAGTGAACAGACAACACAGAGTTACACATGGAGTAAACAATTAACAAGTCAATAACACAGTAGAGAAAAAAAAGGGGAGTCTATATACAATGTGTGCAAAAGGCATGAGGAGGTAGGCGAATAATTACAATATTGCAGATTAACACTGGAGTGATAAATGATCAGATGATCATGTACAGGTAGAGATATTTGTGTGCAAAAGAGCAGAAAAGTAAATAAATAAAAACTGTGGGGATGAGGTAGGTGAAAACGGGTGGGCTATTTACCAATAGATTATGTACAGCTGCAGCGATCGGTTAGATGCTCAGATAGCTGATGTTTGAAGTTGGTGAGGGAGATAAAAGTCTCCAACTTCAGTGATTTTTGCAATTCGTTCCAGTCACAGGCAGCAGAGTACTGGAACGAAAGGCGGCCGAATGAGGTGTTGGCTTTGGGGATGCTCAATGAGATACACCTGCTGGAGCGCGTGCTACGGATGGGTGTTGCCATCGTGACCAGTGAGCTGAGATAAGGCGGAGCGTTGCCTAGCATGGCCTTGTAGATGACCTGGAGCCAGTGGGTCTGGCGACGAATATGTAGCGAGGGCCAGCCGACTAGAGCATACAAGTCGCAGTGGTGGGTAGTATAAGGTGCTTTAGTGACAAAACGGATGGCATTGTGATAAACTGCATCCAGTTTGCTGAGAAGAGTGTTGGAAGCCATTTTGTAGATGACATCGCCGAAGTCGAGGATCGGTAGGATAGTCAGTTTTACTAGGGTAAGCTTGGCAGCGTGAGTGAAGGAGGCTTTGTTGCGGAATAGAAAGCCGACTCTTGATTTGATTTTCGATTGGAGATGTTTGATATGGGTCTGGAAGGAGAGTTTGCAGTCTAGCCAGACACCTAGGTACTTATAGGTGTCCACATATTCAAGGTCGGAACCATCCAGTGTGGTGATGCTAGTCGGGCAAGCGGGTGCAGGCAGCGATCGGTTGAAGAGCATGCATTTGGTTTTACTAGCGTTTAAGAGCAGTTGGAGGCCACGGAAAGAGTGTTGTATGGCATTGAAGCTCGATTGGAGGTTAGATAGCACAGTGTCCAATGACGGGCCGAAAGTGTATAGAATGGTGTTGTCTGCGTAGAGGTGGATCAGGGAATCGCCCGCAGCAAGAGCAACATCATTGATATACACAGAGAAAAGAGTCGGCCCGAGAATTGAACCCTGTGGCACCCCCATAGAGACTGCCAGAGGACCGGACAACATGCCCTCCGATTTGACACACTGAACTCTGTCTGCAAAGTAATTGGTGAACCAGGCAAGGCAGTCATCCGAAAAGCCGAGGCTACTGAGTCTGCCGATAAGAATATGGTGATTGACAGAGTCGAAAGCCTTGGCAAGGTCGATGAAGACGGCTGCACAGTACTGTCTTTTATCGATGGCGGTTATGATATCGTTTAGTACCTTGAGTGTGGCTGAGGTGCACCCGTGACCAGCTCGGAAACCAGATTGCATAGCGGAGAAGGTACGGTGGGATTCGAGATGGTCAGTGACCTGTTTGTTGACTTGGCTTTCGAAGACCTTAGATAGGCAGGGCAGAATGGATATAGGTCTGTAACAGTTTGGGTCCAGGGTGTCTCCCCCTTTGAAGAGGGGATGACTGCGGCAGCTTTCAATCCTTGGGGATCTCAGACGATATGAAAGAGAGGTTGAACAGGCTGGTAATAGGGGTTGCGACAATGGCGGCGGATAGTTTCAGAAATAGAGGGTCCAGATTGTCAAGCCCAGCTGATTTATACGGGTCCAGGTTTTGCAGCTCTTTCAGAACATCTGCTATCTGGATTTGGGTAAAGGAGAACCTGGAGAGGCTTGGGCGAGGAGCTGCGGGGGGGCCGGAGCTGTTGGCCGAGGTAGGAGTAGCCAGGCGGAAGGCATGGCCAGCCGTTGAGAAATGCTTGTTGAAGTTTTCGATAATCATGGATTTATTGGTGGTGACCGTGTTCCCTAGCCTCAGTGCAGTGGACAGCTGGGAGGAGGTGCTCTTGTTCTCCATGGACTTCACAGTGTCCCAGAACTTTTTGGAGTTGGAGCTACAGGATGCAAACTTCTGCCTGAAGAAGCTGGCCTTAGCTTTCCTGACTGACTGCGTGTATTGGTTCCTGACTTCCCTGAACATTTGCATATCGCGGGGACTGTTCGATGCTATTGCAGTCCGCCACAGGATGTTTTTGTGCTGGTCGAGGGCAGTCAGGTCTGGAGTGAACCAAGGGCTGTATCTGTTCTTAGTTCTGCATTTTTTGAACGGAGCATGCTTATCTAATATGGTGAGGAAGTTACTCTTAAAGAATGACCAGGCATCCTCAACTGACGGGATGAGGTCAATGTCCTTCCAGGATACCCGGGCCAGGTCGATTAGAAAGGCATGGCTACCCTCTTGTAGGTTTTAACTCCAACCCTGTTCCTGGAGAGAAACCCTCCTGTAGGTTTTAACTCCAACCCTGTTCCTGGAGAGAAACCCTCCTGTAGGTTTTAACTCCAACCCTGTTCCTGGAGAGACACCCTCCTGTAGTAATTGCACTCCAATGTAATGTAAGATGTCTGGCTCTTGTAACCATCTGATACGCAAACAGCATCTAGAGGATTGTTTTACTAGTTTTGTATCCCAATAGAATAATGACACCGTGGGACGGTCACTCAGAGCAAAACTATCATATCCACTTCCTGCTACATCAGGAAGCAATGAGCAAGAAACTAACAATAAGTCTATAGGAGAATATGGTTTAAATGTCGACGAGTAACACGAGTACTTCCTTTTTTTCTCAGGTTCTGAGTACTCCAAGGTTCACATAGATTTAATAAGTGGTTAATGAAATGCTGTCATTTATTTCTACTCTGCGGGAAGTGTGTAAACCAGGGGAGCGATCTACATGAGGATCAAGAGGGCAATTAAAATCCCCTGCCATTAGGACTTTACCAGGAAAGGAGGCTATAAAATATCAATAAAATCTCAAAGAATTTGGGATTTCCTCATTAGGACCATAAACATTAACCATATTAATATGCTCATTCAATAGAGTTCCCTGTAATCAAAATTTATCTATCAGAGGTATCAGTTAAAATATTATCCACTTGAAACGGAATAGATTTGTGAATGAAAGCCATAACACCACGAGAATGAGAGGCGAAACAGGATGCTATTAGTTGCCCTTATCATCTCATGCGTAGTTTAAGTAGCTCATCCTTCAACCAAGTGAATTTCTTGTATGAACACAATAGATGAATGAAGTTGTTTCAGCCTAGTAATAACCTGTTTAAGCTTGGATAGTTTACACTCTCCACGGACATGCCACAAAGTACATTTCTGTCATCCATTTTGAGTCCATTGCTAACCATCTTTGCCGGCAACGTACAGTGTTTTATGTAATAGAGAATTGTCAACATTACTTAAACATGACGTCCAACGTTCAAACGACAGCTGTCTCACCTGTCCTATAGAAGAAACGGAGCTAACTGATGAGCACATACAGGCTACAAATAATATAAGGAATCTTTAAGTGGGCTAGCTGCCCATATTTTTCACTTAACTGTCATGCTAGCTACACTACTAAAGTAGCAGCTAATAAATTGGCTAATGCTAGTTAGCTTGCCAACAGTCACATAATCCAAGGTGGGTCTACTTCTCCGTAGTCCAGAGCAAACTTCACGGCAGCAACATGACCGGGAAGAAGATCCACGGATGAACCGCCTCGGCTTGAGAGGCATATTCAAACTCGTGTGATCGTCCATTGTAAGTCACGCGTTGTTTCGCTGGGAAGGTTATTGCATAGTCAATGTTGAGGGACCTGAGCTGGCGTTTGACCCCGTCGTAGCCTTTTCGGTGCAGGTCCGTGGAAAGGTCATGGAAGTACATGCTCTCCTGGTCACCGTATAACACCTTGCCCTTATGCCTGGCTTTCCGCAGCACTTGGACGCTGCCATGAAAGTTCAGAAACTTCATGATAAGGAGTCAAGGAGATCTAGTTGTAATCTTAATCTAGTTGTAATCTAATCTAGTTGTAATCTAATCTAGTTGTAATCTAATCTAGTTGTAATGTTAATCTAGTTGTAATCTTAATCTAGTTGTAATCTAATCTAGTTGTAATCTAATCTAGTTGTAATCTTAATCTAATTGTAATCTAATCTAGTTGTAATCTAATCTAGTTGTAATCTTAATCTAGTTGTAATCTAATCTAATTGAGTTGTAATCTTAATCTAGTTGTAATCATATCTAATTGTAATCTTAATCTAGTTGTAATCTTAATCTAGTTGTAATCTTAATCTAGTTGTAATCTAATCTAGTTGTAATCTTAATCGAGTTGTAATCTTAATCTAGTTGTAATCTAATCTAGTTGTAATCTTAATCTAGTTGTAATCTTAACCTATTTGTAATCTAATCTAACTGTAATCTTAATCTAGTTGTAATCTAATCTAGTTGTAATCATAATCTAGTTGTAATCTAATCTAGTTGTAATCTTAATCTAGTTGTAATCTTAATCTAGTTGTAATCTAATCTAGTTGTAATCTTAATCTAGTTGTAATCTAATCTAGTTGTAATCTTAATCTAGTTGTAATCTAATCTAATTGAGTTGTAATCTTAATCTAGTTGTAATCATATCTAATTGTAATCTTAATCTAGTTGTAATCTAATCTAGTTGTAATCTTAATCTAGTTGTAATCTAATCTAGTTGTAATCTTAATCTAGTTGTAATCTTAATCTAGTTGTAATCTAATCTAGTTGTAATCTAATCTAGTTGTAATCTAATCTAGTTGTAATCTTAATCTAACTGTAATCTAATCTAGTTGTAATCTAATCTAGTTGTAATCTTAATCTAGTTGTAATCTTAATCTAGTTGTAATCTAATCTAGTTGTAATCTTAATCTAGTTGTAATCTAATCTAATTGAGTTGTAATCTTAATCTAGTTGTAATCATATCTAATTGTAATCTTAATCTAGTTGTAATCTAATCTAGTTGTAATCTTAATCTAGTTGTAATCTAATCTAGTTGTAATCTTAATCTAGTTGTAATCTAATCTAGTTGTAATCTAATCTAGTTGTAATCTTAATCTAACTGTAATCTAATCTAGTTGTAATCTAATCTAGTTGTAATCTAATCTAGTTGTAATCTTAATCTAGTTGTAATCTTAATCTAGTTGTAATCTAATCTAGTTGTAATCTTAATCTAGTTGTAATCTAATCTAGTTGTAATCTTAATCTAGTTGTAATCTAATCTAATTGAGTTGTAATCTTAATCTAGTTGTAATCATATCTAATTGTAATCTTAATCTAGTTGTAATCTAATCTAGTTGTAATCTTAATCTAGTTGTAATCTTAATCTAGTTGTAATCTAATCTAGTTGTAATCTTAATCGAGTTGTAATCTTAATCTAGTTGTAATCTAATCTAGTTGTAATCTAATCTAGTTATAATCTAATTTATTTGTAAAATGAATCTAGTTGTAATCTAATCTAGTTGTAATCTAATCTAGTTGTAATCTAATCTAATTGAGTTGTAATCTTAATCTACTTGTAATCATATCTAATTGTAATCTTAATCTAGTTGTAATCTAATCTAGTTGTAATCTAATCTAGTTGTAATCTAATCTAGTTGTAATCTAATCTAACTGTAATCTTAATCTAACTGTAATCTAATCTAGTTGTAATCTAATCTAGTTGTAATCTAATCTAGTTGTAATCTAATCTAGTTGTAATCTTAATCTAGTTGTAATCTAATCTAGTTGTAATGTTAATCTAGTTGTAATGTTAATCTAGTTGTAATCTAATCTAGTTGTAATCTAATCTAGTTGTAATCTAATCTAGTTGTAATCTTAATCTAGTTGTAATCTAATTGTAATCTTAATCTAGTTGTAAATTGCTAACTTCTCCTCTCCCTGCATAGCTTGTTTGGCACATACAATAGATATGACTATGGCTTTAGGACACAGTGTTAAACAAGTTCATTACACTGTGTGTGTGTGTGTGTGTGTGTGTGTGTGTGTGTGTGTGTGTGTGTGTGTGTGTGTGTGTGTGTGTGTGTGTGTGTTAGTGTAAGTGTGTGTATGTTAGTGTTAAAATGTGTTTGTTAGTGTGTGTGTGTGTGTTAGTGTGTGTGTGTGTGTTAGTGTGTGTGTGTGTGTGTGTTAGTGTGTGTGTGTGTGTTAGTGTGTGTGTGTGTGTATGTTAGTGTAAGTGTGTGTATGTTAGTGTTAATATGTGTTTGTTAGTGTGTTAGTGTGTGTGTTAGTGTGTGTCTGTGCGTACATGTGCGGGTGTTTGTTCTTGAATTTGTGTGTTGCTTCAGGACACACTAGACGTGGGATCAGATCTGCAGTGTTTGACGTAGAACTGTGAATAATAGATAGCGAGCTGACCAGATAATGTGTCTCTTAATGAGGATGAAGCTTCTAGCGCAAACAACATCTAAGAGAATTTCTGCACAGACAGACTGGGAGGTTTTTCATTGGGTGTCTTCATTTATTAATGATGTGGTTCAAAACATCTCCTGTACAGCCCTTCTGACAGATAAGACATCTCCTGTACAGCCCTTCTGACAGATAAGACATCTCCTGTACAGCCCTTATAACAGATAAGACATCTCCTGTACAGCCCTCCTAACAGATAAGACATCTCCTGTACAGCCCTCCTAACAGATAAGACATCTCCTATACAGCCCTCCTGACAGAAAAGACATCTCCTGTACAGCCCTTCTAACGGATAAGACATCTCCTGTACAGCCCTTCTGACAGATAAGACATCTCCTGTACAGCCCTTCTGACAGATAAGACATCTCCTGTACAGCCCTTCTGACAGATAAGACATCTCCTGTACAGCCCTTCTAACGGATACAGCCCTTCTAACAGATAAGAAACACAGACACGTTGACATTGATGAGCTGTGAAGGGGAATGCAGGAGTGTATTCTATTTTTTGAGCTGATAGTATCGAGACATATATTTGGGTCACAGAAGAGATTTTAAGATCAGGACATGCACATACTGCCACACACAACATAGACACACACACTCTCTCTCTCTCTCTCTCTCTCTCTCTCTCTCTCTCTCTCTCTCTCTCTCTCTCTCTCTCTCTCGATGTCATACCAAATCACCTTATACCACCCACCACTGCGACCTGTATGCACTAGTCGGCTGGCCCTCGCTACATATTCGTGGCCAGACCCACTGGCTCCAGGTCATCTATACGTCACTGCTAGGTAAAGCTCCGCCTTATCTCAGCTCACTGGTCACGATAACAACACTCACCCGTAGCACACGTTCCAGCAGGTATATCTCACTGATCATCCCCAAAGCCAACACCTCGTTTGGCTGCCTTTCCTTCCAGTTCTGTACTGCCAGTGACTGGAAAGAATTGGAAAAATTGCTGAAGTTGGAGACTTGTATTTCCCTCACCAACTTTAAACATCAGCTATCTGAGCAGCTCACAGATCACTGCACCTGTCCATCTGTAAACAGCGACCAGTGAGCTGAGATAAGGCGGGGCTTTACCTAGCAAAGACCTGTAGGTCATTTTAATTTGTTCTTTTGATATTTTTTAATGCTAATAGTGTACTGAACCATCATAAAGCACACTCAGTTCCTGGCAGGCCCT
>NC_088402.1:10388168-10410027 GCF_034236695.1 Oncorhynchus nerka
TCTCTACCCCTCCTCTCTACCCCTCCTCACTATCCCCACTCTCTACCCCTCCTCTCTACCCCTCCTCTCTATCCCTCCTCACTATCCCCACTCTCTACCCCTCCCCTCTACCCCCCTCTCTACCCCTACTCTCTACCCCTCCTCTCTACCCCTCCTCTCTATCCCTCCTCTCTATCCCTCCTCTCTACCCCTCCTCCCTATCCCTCCTCTCTATCCCCCTCTCTATCCCTCCTCTCTACCCCTCCTCTCTATCCCCTTCTCTACCCCTCCCCTCTACCCCCTCTCTACCCCTACTCTCTACCCCTCCTCTCTATCCCTCCTCTCTATCCCCCTCTCTATCCCTCCTCTCTATCCCTCCTCTCTACCCCTCCTCCCTATCCCTCCTCTCTATCCCCCTCTCTATCCCTCCTCTCTACCCCTCCTCCCTATCCCTCCTCTCTACCCCTCCTCCCTATCCCTCCTCTCTATCCCTCCTCTCTACCCCTCCTCTCTATCCCCTTCTCTACCCCTCCTCTCTACCCCCCTCTCTACCCCTACTCTCTACCCCTCCTCCCTATCCCTCCTCTCTATCCCCCTCTCTATCCCTCCTCTCTATCCCTCCTCTCTACCCCTCCTCTCTATCCCCCTTCTCTACCCCTCCTCTCTACCCCCTCTCTACCCCTACTCTCTACCCCTACTCTCTACCCCTCCTCTCTATCCCTCCTCTCTATCCCCCTCTCTACCCCTCCTCTCTATCCCCCTTCTCTACCCCTCCTCTCTACCCCCCTCTCTATCCCCCTCTCTACCCCTCCTCTCTATCCCCCTTCTCTACCCCTCCTCTCTACCCCCTCTCTACCCCTACTCTCTACCCCTCCTCTCTACCCCTCCTCTCTATCCCCCTTCTCTACCCCTACTCTCTACCCCTCCTCTCTACCCCTCCTCTCTATCCCCCTTCTCTACCCCTACTCTCTACCCCTCCTCTCTATCCCCCCCCTCTACACCTCCTCTCTATCCCCACTCTCTACCCCTCCTCTCTATCCCCCCTCTACACCTCCTCTCTATCCCCACTCTCTACCCCTCCTCTCTATCCCCTTCTCTACCCCTACTCTCTACCCCTCCTCTCTACCCCTCCTCTCTATCCCCCTTCTCTACCCCTACTCTCTACCCCTCCTCTCTATCCCTCCTCTCTACCCCTCCTCCCTATCCCTCCTCTCTATCCCCCTCTCTATCCCTCCTCTCTACCCCTCCTCTCTATCCCCCTTCTCTACCCCTCCTCTCTACCCCCTCTCTACCCCTACTCTCTACCCCTCCTCCCTATCCCTCCTCTCTATCCCCCTCTCTATCCCTCCTCTCTATCCCTCCTCTCTATCCCCCTTCTCTACCCCTCTTCTCTACCCCCTCTCTACCCCTACTCTCTACCCCTCCTCCCTATCCCTCCTCTCTATCCCCCTCTCTATCCCTCCTCTCTATCCCTCCTCTCTATCCCCCCTCTCTATCCCTCCTCTCTAGCCCTCCTCTCTATCCCCCTTCTCTACCCCTCCTCTCTACCCCCCTCTCTACCCCTACTCTCTACCCCTCCTCTCTATCCCTCCTCTCTATCCCCCACTCTACCCCTCCTCTCTATCCCCCTTCTCTACCCCTCTTCTCTACCCCCTCTCTATCCCCCTCTCTATCCCCACTCTCTACCCCTCCTCTCTATCCCCCTCTACACCTCCTCTCTATCCCCCTCTACACCTCCTCTCTATCCCCCCTCTCTACCCCTCCTCTCTACCCCCCTCTCTATCCCCCCTCTACACCTCCTCTCTATCCCCACCTCCCCCTCTCTCTATCCCCCTCTACACCTCCTCTCTATCCCCACTCTCTACCCCTCCTCTCTATCCCCCTCTACACCTCCTCTCTATCCCCACTCTCTACCCCTCCTCTCTATCCCCCTCTACACCTCCTCTCTATCCCCACTCTCTACCCCTCCTCTCTACCCCTCCTCTCTACCCCTCCTCTCTATCCCCCTCTACACCTCCTCTCTATCCCCCTCTCTACCCCTCCTCTCTACCCCCGCTCTCTATCCCACCTCTCTCTTACCCCTTGCTACTATATCCCTCTTTCTCACTCATTCTCTAATTATCCCTCCCTCCCTCCCTCCAAACCACTCTATTTATCTCTCTCTCTCACCCTTGCTCTCTCTACTCTCTCTATGCCTCCCTCCCTCCCTCCCTCCCTCCCTCCCTCCCTCCCTCCCTTCCCTCTGTTCTATCACATGTTCTGTTTGTGACCCATCCTCTCCAGGGACTCTGTGTGTCAGCTTGTGGTTATTGTACAATCTGTGATAACAGTGTATCTATCTGAAGCTAAACCAACCACTTAGTCAATTTCTCTACCACACACACATGCACATGCAGATGCTAACGCACACGCACACACACACACTTTACTGAACCTTCCTTCATGAAGAACATTTGAGGACATTATTGACATGTGTATGTACACACACACACACACACACACACACACACACACACACACATTTATGTGTGTAGTAGGTGTTTACAGTTTGTGATGGGCACAAGAGTGCTATTAACCCTAACCTAACGCTAACCTTAGACCCTAACCTAACGCTAACCTTAGACCCTAACCTAACTCTAAACTTAGACCCTAGCCTAACTCTAACCTTAGACCCTAACCTAACTCTAAACTTAGACCCTAACCTAACTCTAACCTTAGACCCTAACCTAACGCTAACCTTAGACCCTAACCTATAACTCTAACCTTAGACCCTAACCGAACTCTAACCTTAGACCCTAACATAACGCTAACCTTAGACCCTAACCTAACGCTAACCTTAGACCCTAACCTAACTCTAACCTTAGAAGCTAACCTAACTCTAACCTTAGACCCTAACCCTAACATAACTTTAAATTTAACCCTAACTCTAACCTTAGACCCTAACCATGACCCTAACTCTAAACTTAGACCCTAACTCTAACATTAGAACCTAACCTAACTCTAACCTTAGACCCTAACCTAACTCTAACCTTAGACCCTAAACCTAACTCTAACCTTAGAACCTAACCCTAAACTTAACTCTAACCTTAGACCCTAACCCTAACCTAACTCCAACCTTAGAACCTAACTCTAACCTTAGACCCTAACCTAACTCTAAGCTTAGAACCTAACCTAACTCTAACCTTAGAACCTAACCCTAAACTTAACTCTAACCTTAGACCCTAACCCTAACCTAACTCTAACCTTAGACTCTAACCCTTTCCTAACTCTAACCTTAGACCCTAACATAACTCTAACCTTAGACCCTAACCCTAACCTAACTCTAACCTTGACCCTAACCCTAACCTAACTCTAACCTTAGACCCTAACCTTAACCCTAACTCTAGCCTTAGACCCTAACCTAACTCTAAACTTAGACCCTAACCTATCTCTAACCTTAGAACCTAACCTAACTCTAACCTTAGAACCTAACCCTAACCTAACTATAACCTTAGACCCTAACTTAACTCTAACCTTAGACCCTAACCCTAACTCTAACCTTAGACCCTAACCCTAACCTAACTCTAACCTTAGACTCTAACCCTAACCTAACTCTAACCTTAGACCCTAACATAACTCTAACCTTAGACCCTAACCCTAACCTAACTCTAACCTTGACCCCAACCTTAACCCTAACTCTAGCCTTAGAACCTAACCTAACTCTAAACTTAGACCCTAACCTATCTCTAACCTTAGAACCTAACTCTAACCTTAGACCCTAACCCTAACCTAACTCTAACCTTAGACCCTAACCCTAACTCTAACCTTAGACCATAACCCTAACCCTAACTCTAACCTTAGACCATAACCCTAACCTTAGACCATAACCCTAACCCTAACTCTAACCTTAGACCCTAACCCTAACCTAACTATAACATTAGACCCTAACTTAACTCTAACCTTAGACCCTAACCCTAACTCTAACCTTAGACCCTAACCCTAACCTAACTATAACCTTAGACCCTAACTTAACTCTAACCTTAGACCCTAACCCTAACTCTAACCTTAGACCATAACCCTAACCCTAACTCTAACCTTAGACCATAACCCTAACCTTAGACCATAACCCTAACTCTAACCTTAGACCATAACCCTAACCTAACTCTAACCTTAGACCATAACCCTAACCCTAACTCTAACCTTAGACCATAAACCTAACCTTAGACCATAACCCTAACTCTAACCTTAGACCCTAACCCTAACTCTAACCTTAGACCATAAACCTAACCTAACTCTAACCAGGTGTGACTACTGTATATATGAATGTTGCACATATAGGAAGTTGTAGAGTCTGGAACACACTTGGTTGAGTGAGTCGGTTTCTACTCTACATCTGATTCCTTTCTCTCTCTCTGGTCAAACACAGTTAGGTGAGACACTTCCACTGCGTCATTTAAACACCTAGGAATTAGTGAACTGAAACAACCTACCTAAACAATCGTTATCTTTTGATATATGACATGCAGAAGCTTTTTTAATACTGACATATAGCTTTTTTTAAATAGGACACTTGGTAACTACACTTGGTAACTACACTATAGGAAACTACACTAAGGAAACTACACTTGGTAACTACACTTGGAAACTACACTTGGTAACTACACTTGGAAACTACACTTGGTAACTACACTAAGGAAACTACACTTGGTAACTACACTTGGTAACTACACTTGGTAACTACACTTGGTAACTACACTATAGGAAACTACACTAAGGAAACTACACTTGGTAACTACACTAAGGAAACTACACTTGGTAACTACACTAAGGAAACTACACTTTAGGAAACTACACTAACTAAAAACTACACTTGGTAACTACACTTGGTAACTACACTAAGGAAACTACACTTGGTAACTACACTAAGGAAACTACACTTGGTAACTACACTAAGGAAACTACACTTGGTAACTACACTTGGTAACTACACTAAGGAAACTACACTTGGAAACTACACTTGGTAACTACACTAAGGAAACTACACTTGGAAACTACACTTGGTAACTACACTAAGGAAACTACACTAAGGAAACTACACTTGGTAACTACACTAAGGAAACTACACTAAGGAAACTACACTTGGTAACTACACTAAGGAAACTACACTTGGAAACTACACTTGGTAACTACACTAAGGAAACTACACTTGGAAATTACACTTGGTAACTACACTAAGGAAACTACACTTGGAAATTACACTTGGTAACTACACTAAGGAAACTACACTTGGTAACTACACTTGGTAACTACACTAAGGAAACTACACTTGGTAACTACACTTGGTAACTACACTAAGGAAACTACACTTGGTAACTACACTAAGGAAACTACACTAAGGAAACTACACTTGGTAACTACACTTGGTAACTACACTAAGGAAACTACACTTGGTAACTACACTTGGTAACTACACTTGGTAACTACACTTGGTAACTACACTTGGTAACTACACTAAGGAAACTACACTATAGGAAACTGCACTAAGGAAACTACACTTGGTAACTACACTTAGGTAACTACACTAAGGAAACTACACTTGGTAACTACACTAAGGAAACTACACTATAGGAAACTACACTTGGAAACTAACTACACTTGGTAACTACACTAAGGAAACTACACTTGGTAACTACACTTGGTAACTACACTAAGGAAACTACACTTGGTAACTACACTAAGGAAACTACACTTTAGGAAACTACACTTGGTAACTACACTAAGGAAACTACACTTTAGGAAACTACACTTGGTAACTACACTTTGGGAAACTACACTAAGGAAACTACACTTGGTAACTACACTTGGTAACTACACTAAGGAAACTACACTTTAGGAAACTACACTTGGTAACTACACTAAGGAAACTACACTATAGGAAACTACACTAAAGAAACTACACTTGGTAACTACACTAAGGAAAATACACTTGGTAACTACACTATGGAAACTACACTATAGGAAACTACACTAAGGAAACTACAATATAGGAAACTACACTTGGTAACTACACCTGGTAACTACACTTTAGGAAACTACACTTGGTAACTACACTATGGAAACTACACTTTAGGTAACTACACCTGGTAACTACACTAAGGAAACTACACTATAGGAAACTACACTAAGGAAACTACAATATAGGAAACTACACTTGGTAACTACACTAAGGAAACTACACTTTAGGAAACTACACTTGGTAACTACACTAAGGAAACTACACTTTAGGGAACTACACTTGGTAACTACACTTGGTAACTACACTTTAGGGAACTACACTTGGTAACTATACTAAGGAAACTACACTTGGTAACTACACTTGGTAACTACACTAAGGAAACTGCACTAAGGAAACTACACTTGGTAACTACACTTGGTAACTACACTTGGTAACTACACTATGGAAACTACACTTTAGGGAACTACACTTGGTAACTATACTAAGGAAACTACACTTGGTAACTACACTTGGTAACTACACTAAGGAAACTGCACTTTAGGAAACTACACTTGGTAACTACACTAAGGAAACTGCACTTTAGGAAACTACACTTGGTAACTACACTAAGGAAACTACACTTTAGGAAACTACAATTTGGGAAACTACACTTTGGGAAACTACACTTTAGGAAACTACACTTTAGGAAACTACACTTTAGGAAACTACACTAAGGAAACTACACTTTAGGAAACTACACTTTAGGAAACTACACTGAGGAAACTACACTTTAGGAAACTACACTTTAGGAAACTACACTAAGGAAACTACACTTTAGGAAACTACACTTCGTAACTACACTTTGGGAAACTACACTTTGGGAAACTACACTTTAGGAAACTACACTAAGGAAACTACACTTTAGGAAACTACACTTTAGGAAACTACACGTGAAACTACACTTTGGGAAACTACACTTTGGGAAACTACACTTTGGGTAACTACACTTTAGGAAACTACACTTGGTAACTACACTATGGAAACTACACTTTAGGTAACTACACCTGGTAACTACACTAAGGAAACTACACTATAGGAAACTACACTAAGGAAACTACAATATAGGAAACTACACTTGGTAACTACACTAAGGAAACTACACTTTAGGAAACTACACTTGGTAACTACACTAAGGAAACTACACTTGGTAACTACACTAAGGAAACTACACTTTAGGGAACTACACTTGGTAACTACACTTGGTAACTACACTTTAGGGAACTACACTTGGTAACTATACTAAGGAAACTACACTTGGTAACTACACTTGGTAACTACACTAAGGAAACTGCACTAAGGAAACTACACTTGGTAACTACACTATGGAAACTACACTTTAGGGAACTACACTTGGTAACTATACTAAGGAAACTACACTTGGTAACTACACTTGGTAACTACACTAAGGAAACTGCACTTTAGGAAACTACACTTGGTAACTACACTAAGGAAACTGCACTTTAGGAAACTACACTTGGTAACTACACTAAGGAAACTACACTTTAGGAAACTACAATTTGGGAAACTACACTTTGGGAAACTACACTTTGGGAAACTACACTTTAGGAAACTACACTTTAGGAAACTACACTAAGGAAACTACACTTTAGGAAACTACACTTTAGGAAACTACACTGAGGAAACTACACTTTAGGAAACTACACTTTAGGAAACTACACTAAGGAAACTACACTTTAGGAAACTACACTTCGTAACTACACTTTGGGAAACTACACTTTGGGAAACTACACTTTAGGAAACTACACTAAGGAAACTACACTTTAGGAAACTACACTTTAGGAAACTACACGTGAAACTACACTTTGGGAAACTACACTTTGGGAAACTACACTTTGGGAAACTACACTTGGGAAACTACACTTGGTAACTACACTTGGGAAACTACACTTTGGGAAACTACACTTTGGGAAACTGCACTTTGGGAAACTGCACTTTGGGAAACTACACTTTGGGAAACTACACTTTGGGAAACTACACTTTAGGAAACTACACTAAGGAAACTACACTTTAGGAAACTACACTGAGGAAACTACACTTTAGGAAACTACACTTTAGGAAACTACACTTTAGGAAACTACACTAAGGAAACTACACTTTAGGAAACTACACTTCGTAACTACACTTTGGGAAACTACACTTTAGGAAACTACACTTTAGGAAACTACACTTTAGGAAACTACACGTGAAACTACACTTTGGGAAACTACACTTTGGGAAACTACACTTTGGGAAACTACATTTTAGGAAACTACACTTGGTAACTACACTTGGTAACTACACTTGGTAACTACACTTGGTAACTACACTTTGGGAAACTACACTTTGGGAAACTACACTTTGGGAAACTGCACTTTGGGAAACTGCACTTTGGGAAGCTACACTTTAGGAAACTACACAAAGGAAACTACACTTTAGGAAACTACACTTCGTAACTACACTTTGGGAAACTACACTTCGTAACTACACTCTGGGAAACTACACTTCGTAACTACACTTTGGGAAACTACACTTTAGGAAACTACACTTCGTAACTACACTTTGGGAAACTACACTTCGTAACTACACTTTGGGAAACTACACTTCGTAACTACACTTTGGGAAACTACACTTTAGGAAACTACACTTTAGGAAACTACACTTTAGGAAACTACACTTGAAACTACACTTTAGGAAACTACACTTTAGGAAACTACACTTTAGGAAACTACACTTTGGGAAACTGCACTTTGGGAAACTGCACTTTGGGAAACTACACTTTGGGAAACTACACTTTGGGAAACTACACTTTAGGAAACTACACTTTAGGAAACTACACTGAGGAAACTACACTTTAGGAAACTACACTTTAGGAAACTACACTAAGGAAACTACACTTTAGGAAACTACACTTCGTAACTACACTTTGGGAAACTACACTTTAGGAAACTACACTTTAGGAAACTACACTTTAGGAAACTACACTTTGGGAAACTACACTTTGGGAAACTACACTTTGGGAAACTACACTTTGGGAAACTACATTTTAGGAAACTACACTTGGTAACTACACTTGGTAACTACACTTGGGGAAACTACACTTTGGGAAACTACACTTTGGGAAACTGCACTTTGGGAAACTGCACTTTGGGAAACTACACTTTAGGAAACTACACTAAGGAAACTACACTTTAGGAAACTACACTTCATAACTACACTTTGGGAAACTACACTTCGTAACTACACTCTGGGAAACTACACTTCGTAACTACACTTTGGGAAACTACACTTTAGGAAACTACACTTCGTAACTACACTTTGGGAAACTACACTTCGTAACTACACTTTGGGAAACTACACTTCGTAACTACACTTTGGGAAACTACACTTTAGGAAACTACACTTTAGGAAACTACACTTTAGGAAACTACACTTTAGGAAACTACACTTTAGGAAACTACACTTGAAACTACACTTTAGGAAACTACACTTTAGGAAACTACACTTTAGGAAACTACACTTTGGGAAACTAGGTAATTCCCTTACTGCAATAAATCAAATAAACGTCTCTTTGTAATCTGTACCATTAATGAGCTCAGTCACGTTATGTTAGCAGTTTCAATCCACTGAGTGGCTGCGTCGATAACATACAAGATGTAGCCAGCTGTAGCATACCGATAGAGACGTTAAAGACATGGTTGGCTTGTGACTAATGTGTATCAAGGTTGGGATGAAGTCCATTTCAATTCAGGAAGTTAAACTCCAATTACAATTCTCAGCAAGGTTTTTCAATAAGGAACACTTGGAAATGGAATTTGGTTCATTCTCAGAGTTGACAGGAATTGAAATAGAATTGATCCCAGGGGAGAGGAGAGTGATTCTCTTAGTTCACATTAATATTCTACCACCCTATCTCTATGTCCTATCACCCTATCTCTATGTCCTATCACCCTATCTCTATGTCCTATCACCCTATCTCTATGTCCTATCACCCTATCTCTATGCCCTATCACCCTATCTCTATGTCCTATCACCCTATCTCTAAGTCCTATCACCCTATCTCTATGTTCTATCACCCTATCTATATGTTCTATCACCCTATCTCTATGTTCTATCACCCTATCTCTATGTTCTATCACCCTATCTCTATGTTATATCACCCTATCTCTATGTTCTATCACCATATCTCTATGTTCTATCACCCTATATGTGTTCTATCACCCTATCTCTATGTTCTATCACCATATCTCTATGTTCTATCACCCTATCTCTATGTTCTATCACCCTATCTCTATGTTCTATCACCCTATCTCTATGTTCTATCACCCTATCTCTATGTTCTATCACCCTATCTCTATGTTCTATCACCCTATCTCTATGTTCTATCACCATATCTCTATGTTCTATCACCCTATCTCTATGTTCTATACATTTACATTTAAGTCATTTAGCAGACGCTCTTATCCAGAGCGACTTACAAATTGGTGCGTTCACCTTAACACATCCAGTGGAACAGCCACTTTACAATAGTGCATCTAAATCTTTTAAGGGGGGTGAGAAGGATTACTTTATCCTATCCTAGGTATTCCTGAAAGAGGTGGGGTTTCAGGTGTCTCCGGAAGGTGGTGATTGACTCCGCTGTCCTGGCGTCGTGAGGGAGTTTGTTCCACCATTGGGGGGCCAGAGCAGCGAACAGTTTTGACTGGGCTGCGCGGGAACTGTACTTCCTCAGTGGTAGGGAGGCGAGCAGGCCAGAGGTGGATGAACGCAGTGCCCTTGTTTGGGTGTAGGGCCTGATCAGAGCCTGGAGGTACTGAGGTGCCGTTCCCCTCACAGCTCCGTAGGCAAGCACCATGGTCTTGTAGCGGATGCGAGCTTCAACTGGAAGCCAGTGGAGAGAGCGGAGGAGCGGGGTGACGTGAGAGAACTTGGGAAGGTTGAACACCAGATGGGCTGCGGCGTTCTGGATGAGTTGTAGGGGTTTAATGGCACAGGCAGGGAGCCCAGCCAACAGCGAGTTGCAGTAATCCAGACGGGAGATGACAAGTGCCTGGATTAGGACCTGCGCTGCTTCCTGTGTGAGGCAGGGTCGTACTCTGCGGATGTTGTAGAGCATGAACCTACAAGAACGGGCCACCGCCTTGATGTTAGTTGAGAACGACAGGGTGTTGTCCAGGATCACGCCAAGGTTCTTAGCGCTCTGGGAGGAGGACACAATGGAGTTGTCAACCGTGATGGCGAGATCATGGAACGGGCAGTCCTTCCCCGGGAGGAAGAGCAGCTCCGTCTTGCCGAGGTTCAGCTTGAGGTGGTGATCCGTCATCCACACTGATATGTCTGCCAGACATGCAGAGATGCGATTCGCCACCTGGTCATCAGAAGGGGGAAAGGAGAAGATTAATTGTGTGTCGTCTGCATAGCAATGATAGGAGAGACCATGTGAGGTTATGACAGAGCCAAGTGACTTGGTGTATAGCGAGAATAGGAGAGGGCCTAGAACAGAGCCCTGGGGACGCCAGTGGTGAGAGCGCGTGGTGAGGAGACAGATTCTCGCCACGCCACCTGGTAGGAGCGACCTGTCAGGTAGGACGCAATCAAGCGTGGGCCGCGCCGGAGATGCCCAACTCTGAGAGGGTGGAGAGGAGGATCTGATGGTTCACAGTATCGAAGGCAGCCGATAGGTCTAGAAGGATGAGAGCAGAGGAGAGAGAGTTAGCTTTAGCAGTGCGGAGGGCCTCCGTGATACAGAGAAGAGCAGTCTCAGTTGAATGACTAGTCTTGAAACCTGACTGATTTGGATCAAGAAGGTCATTCTGAGAGAGATAGCGGGAGAGCTGGCCAAGGACGGCACGTTCGAGAGTTTTGGAGAGAAAAGAAAGAAGGGATACTGGTCTGTAGTTGTTGACATCGGAGGGATCGAGTGTAGGTTTTTTCAGAAGGGTGCAACTCTCGCTCTCTTGAAGACAGAAGGGACGTAGCCAGCGGTCAGGGATGAGTTGATGAGCGAGGTGAGGTAAGGAGAAGGTCTCCGGAAATGGTCTGGAGAAGAGAGGAGGGAATAGGGTCAAGCGGGCAGGTTGTTGGGCGGCCGGCCGTCACAAGACGCGAGATTTCATCTGGAGAGAGAGGGGAGAAAGAGGTCAGAGCACAGGGTAGGGCAGTGTGAGCAGAACCAGCGGTGTCGTCGACCTTCTTTTCAAAATGGTTGACGAAGTCATCTGCAGAGAGGGAGGAGGGGGGGGAGGGGGAGGAGGATTCAGGAGGGAGGAGAAGGTGGCAAAGAGCTTCCTAGGGTTAGAGGCAGATGCTTGGAATTTAGAGTGGTAGAAAGTGGCTTTAGCAGCAGACAGAAGAGGAAAATGTAGAGAGGAGGGAGTGAAAGGATGCCAGGTCCGCAGGGAGGCGAGTTTTCCTCCATTTCCGCTCGGCTGCCCGGAGCCCTGTTCTGTGAGCTCGCAATGATTCGTCGAGCCACGGAGCAGGAGGGAGGACCGAGCCGGCCTGGAGGATAGGGGACATAGAGAATCAAGGGATGCAGAAAGGGAGGAGAGGAGGGTTGAGGAGGCAGAATCAGGAGATAGGTTGGAGAAGGTTTGAGCAGAGGGAAGAGATGATAGGATTGAAGAGGAGAGAGTAGCGGGGGAGAGAGAGCGAAGATTGGGACGGCGCGATACCATCCGAGTAGGGGCAGTGTGGGAAGTGTTGGATGAGAGCAAGAGGGAAAAGGATACAAGGTAGTGGTCGGAGACTTGGAGGGAGTTGCAGTGAGGTTAGTGGAAGAACAGCATCTAGTAAAGATGAGGTCGGGCGTATTGCCTGCCTTGTGAGTAGAGGGGAAGGTGAGAGGGTGAGGTCAAAGAGGAGAGGAGTGGAAAGAAGGAGGCAGAGAGGAATGAGTCAAAGGTAGACGTGGGAGGTTAAAGTCGCCCAGAACTGTGAGAGGTGAGCCGTCCTCAGGAAAGGAGCTTATCAAGGCATCAAGCTCATTGATGAACTCTCCGAGGAACCTGGAGGGCGATAAATGATAAGGATGTTAAGCTTGAAAGGGCTGGTAACTGTGACAGCATGGAATTCAAAGGAGGCGATAGACAGATGGGTAAGGGGAAAGAGAGAATGACCACTTGGGAGAGATGAGGATCCCGGTGCCACCACCCCGCTGACCAGAAGCTCTCGGGGTGTGCGAGAACACGTGGGCGGACGAAGAGAGAGCAGTAGGAGTAGCAGTGTTATCTGTGGTGATCCATGTTTCCGTCAGTGCCAAGAAGTCGAGGGACTGGAGGGAGGCATAGGCTGAGATGAACTCTGCCTTGTTGGCCGCAGATCGGCAGTTCCAGAGGCTACCGGAGACCTGGAACTCCACGTGGGTCGTGCGCGCTGGGACCACCAGATTAGAGTGGCCGCGGCCACGCGGTGTGGAGCGTTTGTATGGTCTGTGCAGAGAGGAGAGAACAGGGATAGACAGACACATAGTTGACAGGCTACAGAAGAGGCTACGCTAATGCAAAGGAGATTGGAATGACAAGTGGACTACACGTCTCGAATGTTCAGAAAGTTAAGCTTACGTAGCAGGAATCTTATTGACTAAAATAATTCAAATGATACAGTACTGCTGAAGTAGGCTAGCTGGCAGTGGCTGCGTTGTTGTTGTTCTATCTCTCTATAGTGCTGTTTCTTGTATTATGGTCTCTTTAGAGGTTTCACTTTGTTGTCCTTTTCTTTTCCTTTTTCTTCTGTCCTTATTTTGTCTTCCTTTCTTCTGTTAACTAGATATTTTTTGTAAACTAGATATTTTTTTTCTATCACCATATCTCTATGTTCTATCACCCTATATGTGTTCTATCACCCTATCTCTATGTTCTATCACCATATCTCTATGTTCTATCACCATATCTCTATGTCCTATCACCCTATCTCTAAGTCCTATCACCCTATCTCTATGTTCTATCACCCTATCTCTATGTTCTATCACCCTATCTCTATGTTCTATCACCCTATCTCTATGTTCTATCACCCTATCTCTATGTTCTATCACCCTATCTCTATGTTCTATCACCATATCTCTATGTTCTATCACCCTATCTCTATGTTCTATCACCCTATCTCTATGTTCTATCACCATATCTCTATGTTCTATCACCCTATCTCTATGTTCTATCACCATATCTCTATGTTCTATCACCCTATATGTGTTCTATCACCCTATCTCTATGTTCTATCACCATATCTCTATGTTCTATCACCATATCTCTATATTCATCCCTCTCACTGGATGATACGAGCAAAAAGACACTTGCAAACACACACACCTTGATATGTGTTAGGTACATGGGGTTGTGTGTAACTCAGTCTGAAGTGTCCCCAGTTATGTTAGTGAATAGCTAGCTTTTAGCGCTGACGCTGACTTGTAAAGACACTTTATGAGGGTGGTCACAAGGCAGAGGTCCTGTGAGAGCCCAATCAGGTGGAGGCGGCACTCGCTAAGCAAGCAGTGTGATGCCCGTTATATGTGCAAAGACACATGGAATAAGACACATGGAATAAGACACATGGATAAAGACACATGGAATAAGACACATGGAATAAGACACATGGATAAAGACACATGGAATAAGACACATGGAATAAGACACATGGAATAAGACACATGGATAAAGACACATGGAATAAGACACATTGATAAAGACACATGGAATAAGACACATGGAATAAGACACATGGAATAAGACACATGGATAAAGACACATGGATAAAGACACATGGAAAAAGACACATGGAATAAGACACATGGAATAAGACACATGGAATAAGACACATGGAAAAAGACACATGGAATAAGACACATGGAATAAGACACATGGAATAAGACACATGGAATAAGACACATGGATAAAGACACATGGAAAAAGACACATGGAATAAGACACATGGAATAAGACACATGGATAAAGACACATGGATAAAGACACATGGAAAAAGACACATGGAATAAGACACATGGAATAAGACACATGGATAAAGACACATGGATAAAGACACATGGAATAAGACACATGGAATAAGACACATGGAATAAGACACATGGATAAAGACACATGGATAAAGACACATGGAATAAGACACATTGAATAAGACACATGGAATAAGACACATGGAATAAGACACATGGATAAAGACACACGGAAAAAGACACACGGAAAAAGACACACGGAATAAGACACACGGAATAAGACACACGGAATAAGACACACGGAATAAGACACACGGAATAAGACACATGGATAAAGACACATGGAAAAAGACACATGGAATAAGATACATGGAATAAGACACATGGATAAAGACACATGGAATAAGACACATGGAATAAGACACATGGAATAAGACACATGGATAAAGACACATGGAAAAAGACACATGGAATAAGAGACATGGAATAAGAGACATGGAATAAGACACATGGATAAAGACACATGGATAAAGACACATGGAAAAAGACACATGGAATAAGACACATGGATAAAGACACGTGGATAAAGACATGTGGAATAAGACACGTGGAATAAGACACATGGAATAAGACACATGGATAAAGACACATGGAATAAGACACATGGAATAAGACACATGGAATAAGACACATGGATAAAGACACATGGATAAAGACACATGGAATAAGACACATGGAATAAGACACATGGCATAAGACACATGGAATAAGACACATGGATAAAGACACATGGAATAAGACACATGGAATAAGCCCAGCTAATTCATATGCAGCTGCACCCGCTAGCCTCTCTTTTTCTCTCTCTCCTCTCCTCACCCTCCTCCTTCTCTTCTCTTCTCCTCACCTTCCTCCTCTCCTCCCATCCTCTCTCTCCTTCTGTCCTCCCCTCCTCCTCTCCTCACCCTTCACCTCTCCTCCCATCCTCCTCTCCTTCCGTCCTCCTCTCCTCCTCCCCTCCTCCCCACCTATTCTGCACCACCTCCTCTCCCTCCTCTTCTCCTATCCCCCCCTCTCCTCCCATTCTCCTCCTCCCTTACTCCTCTCCTCATCCTCCTCTTCTCCTCCCTCTCTTCTTCTCCCATACTCATCCTCTCCTCCTCTTCTCATCCCCCCCTCCTCTCCTCATCTCCTGTCATGCCTCTCTCCATAGCCAGTACAGACAGATGAGCAGCCAGCCATAGACTGGCTAATACACTGGGAGAAACAGACCATGATAACAAGATAAAAACCAGCTAGCTAAGCAGAGAGAGAGAGAGAGAGAGAGAGAGAGAGAGAGAGAGAGAGACTACAGGTAGAGAAGTGAGGTTAATGTGTTCGTAGTCTGCAGACAGTTTGTCTAACTTGTTAGAGTGTGACGCCATATGTGTTAGTGAGGTCTGTAGATCTCTCTCTTTCTGTCTCTCTCTCAATTCCATTCAATTCAATTCCATTCAGGGCTGTATTGACATGGGAAACATACGTTTACATTGTCAAAACAACTGAAATAGACAATAAACAATAAAAAATGAACAGTAAACAAAAGAATAAAGACATTTTATATGTTATATTATGGCTACATACAGTGTTCTCAAAAAGCCTGGAGGGAGCGGTTGAGTCTGATTACCAGACGCCCTAAATACCAGATGTATTTCTGAGTGTATCTGAGTGGAGCCAAAGAGAGTGTGAGAATTTGATTGAAGAAGAGAAAGAAAGATGCAGTTTTACAGACAACCCAGAAGCTGAAGCAGAGAGACGTTTTGGAGGTTTTCGTCAGATGTAGAGTGCACTATCTCTCTCTCACTCTCTCTCTCTACCCCCCCACTCTCTCTCTCTCACTCTCTCTCAACCCCCTCTCTCTCTCTACCCCCCCACTCTCTCTCTCTCACTCTCTCTCAACCCCCTCTCTCTCTCTACCCCCTCTCTTTCTCTCTCACTCTCTCTCTCTCTACCCCCCGCTCTCTCTCTCTCTCTCCCTCTCTACCTCCCTCTCTCACCCTCGCTCTCTCTCTCACTCTCTCTACCTCCCCCTCTCTCTCTCACTCTCTCTCTACCCCCTCTCTCTCTCACTCTCTCTCAACCCTCTCTCTCTCTACCTCCCTCTCTCACCCTCCCTCTCTCTCCCTCTCTCTCTCCCTCGCTCTCTCTCCCCCTCTCTCTCTCTCTCTCTCTACCTCCCTCTCTCACCCTCCCTCTATCTCCCTCCCTCTCTCTCGCTCTCTCTCTCCCCCTCTCTCTCTCTCTATCTCTCACGCTCTCTCCCTCTCTCTCTACCTCCCTGTACCTCCCTCTCTCTCTCTCTCTCTCCTCTCTCTCTCTCTCTCTCTCTACCTCCCGGTACCTCCCTCTCTCTCCCCTCTCTCTCCCTGTCTCTCTCTTTCTCCCTCTCTCTCTCTTTCTATCTCTCTCTCCCTCTTTCATTCCATTCCTCCTCTGCAGCCAGCGATGGAGCGCAACTCCAAACTCTTAATGCCAAATTCTCTCCTCCTCCTTCCTCTTCTCCTTCTTCCTCTCCTCCGCTGTTCCGCGTGCTCTTTAGGATAAATCCAAGTTTAGGCATTTTCTTTAATTTCTCAAATTTGTCCACAGAATATTCCCCGTCTTTGAAAAACTGACGACCCCGTTTCCTCCTCTCCTTCTGAAACGATCTAGGGAAGAAGTGCAGTCACATTTTTGAGAAGAAGCGGGTTACGCCACGAAGCGTCTCTTCCTCATCTTCCTCATCCTTCTCAATCTCGATGCCACCGAAAACAGAGTGCAGCTTTGCCTCTGTGTGTGTGTGTGTGTGTGTGTGTGTGTGTGTGTGTGTGTGTGTGTGTGTGTGTGTGTGTGTGTGTGTGTGTGTGTGTGTGTGTGTGTGTGTGTGTGTGTGCGTGCTCTGGTTTCCTGCAGCAGCAGACTGATTCTCAACTCTCTCTCTCTCTGTCTCACTGTGTGTTTCAGCTAGAGTGTGTGTGTGGCTGTCTCGCCATGACACAGCAACCATCTGACTTACCTCGTCATCTCCAGTAGAACGGCATTATGGGAAATATCGGGGCGCGACATTGTCAGACCTCTCTCGCCACTCGGGGAGCTTCGATAATATAAAATGCATTGACCGATAACTAACGACGATTGATTCCACAGAGGATTTACGAAAATAAATCTCAACCTAACATACCCACTTTACTGAGAGCAAAAGAATACATCATTGTTTGTCAGGTTCTCTCTCTCTCTCCTCTCTCTCATTCTCTATCTCTCTCTTCTCTCTCTCCTCTCTCTCATTCTCTATCTCGCTCCCTCTCTCTTTCTCTCTCTCTCTCTCTCCTCTCTCTCGCTCTCTAAATATTACTTTCCATCTCTCTTTCTTTCAAACAGTAAATAACCTTGTCCTCCCCGAAAAAATGATCTCCCACTCCTTGGAAGGAAAGACAAAAGCATTCTCTTTCACTCCACATCTCTTTCTCACTCTCTCTCTCGCTCCCCCCCTCTCTCATCTCTAATTCTCCCTCACTTTCTCTCTCTCTCTCACTCCCTCCCTCTCTCACTCTCTCTCTATCTCTGTCTCTACTCTCTCCTCTTGTATTACTTTTCAGTTCTGATCTCCCTCTCTCTCCTCCGTTCTCCTTCCTCTCTCTGATCTCCCTCTGTCTCCTTCCTCTCTCTGATCTCCCTCTGTCTCCTTCCTCTCTGTGATCTCCCTCTGTCTCCTTCCTCTCTGTGATCTCCCTCTGTCTCCTCCGTTCTCTGATCTCCCTCTCTCTCCTTCCTCTCTCTGATCTCCCTCTGTCTCCTCCCTTCTCTGATCTCCATCTGTCTCCTTCCTCTCTGTGATATCCTTCTCTCTGATCTCCCTCTGTCTCCTTCCTCTCTCTGATCTCCCTCTGTCTCCTCCGTTCTCTGATCTCCATCTGTCTCCTTCCTCTCTGTGATATCCTTCTCTCTGATCTCCCTCTGTCTCCTTCCTCTCTGTGTTCTCCCTCTGTCTCCTTCCTCTCTCTGATATCCCTCTGTCTCCTTCCTTTCTGTGATCTCCCTCTGTCTCCTTCCTCTCTCTGATCTCTCTCTGTCTCCTCCGTTCTCTGATGTCTCTCTGTCTCCTTCCTCTCTGTGATCTCCCTCTGTCTCCTTCCTCTATCTGATCTCTCTTTGTCTCCTCCGTTCTCTGATCTCCCTCTGTCTCCTTCCTCTCTCTGATCTCTATCTGTCTCCTTCCTCTCTGTGATCTCCCTCCGACTCCTTCCTCTCTCTGATCTCCCTCTGTCTCCTTCCTTTCTGTGATCTCCCTCTGTCTCCTTCCTTTCTGTGATCTCCCTCTGTCTCCTTCCTTTCTGTGATCTCCCTCTGTCTCCTTCCTTTCTGTGATCTCCCTCTGTCTCCTTCCTTTCTGTGATCTCCCTCTGTCTCCTTCCTTTCTGTGATCTCCCTCTGTCTCCTTCCTCTCTGTGATCTCCCTCTGTCTCCTTCCTCTCTCTGATCTCCCTCTGTCTCCTTCCTCTCTCTGATCTCCCTCTCTCTCCTCCGTTCTCTGATCTCCCTCTGTCTCCTTCCTCTCTGTGATCTCCCTCTCTCTCCTTCCTCTCTCTGATCTCCCTCTGTCTCCTCCGTTCTCTGATCTCCATCTGTCTCCTTCCTCTCTGTGATATCCTTCTCTCTGATCTCCCTCTGTCTCCTTCCTCTCTCTGTTCTCCCTCTGTCTCCTTCCTCTCTGTGATCTCCCTCTGTCTCCTTCCTCTCTGTGATCTCCCTCTGTCTCCTTCCTCTCTGTGATCTCCCTCTGTCTCCTTCCTCTCTGTGTTCTCCCTCTGTCTCCTTCCTCTCTCTGTTCTCCCTCTGTCTCCTTCCTTTCTGTGATCTCCCTCTGTCTCCTTCCTCTCTGTGATCTCCCTCTGTCTCCTTCCTCTCTCTGATCTCCATCTGTCTCATTCCTCTCTCTGATCTCCCTCTGTCTCCTTCCTCTCTCTGATCTCCCTCTGTTTCCTTCCTCTCTGTGATCTCCCTCTGTCTCCTTCCTTTCTGTGATCTCCCTCTGTCTCCTTCCTTTCTGTGATCTCCCTCTGTCTCCTTCCTTTCTGTGATCTCCCTCTGTCTCCTTCCTTTCTGTGATCTCCCTCTGTCTCCTTCCTCTCTGTGATCTCCCTCTGTCTCCTTCCTCTCTCTGATCTCCCTCTGTCTCCTTCCTCTCTCTGATCTCCCTCTCTCTCCTCCGTTCTCTGATCTCCCTCTGTCTCCTTCCTCTCTGTGATCTCCCTCTCTCTCCTTCCTCTCTCTGATCTCCCTCTGTCTCCTCCGTTCTCTGATCTCCATCTGTCTCCTTCCTCTCTGTGATATCCTTCTCTCTGATCTCCCTCTGTCTCCTTCCTCTCTCTGTTCTCCCTCTGTCTCCTTCCTCTCTGTGATCTCCCTCTGTCTCCTTCCTCTCTGTGATCTCCCTCTGTCTCCTTCCTCTCTGTGATCTCCTCTGTCTCCTTCCTCTCTGTGTTCTCCCTCTGTCTCCTTCCTTTCTCCCTGTCTCTCCTTTCTGTGATCTCCTTCCTCTCTGTGATCTCCCTCTGTCTCCTTCCTCTCTCTGATCTCCATCTGTCTCATTCCTCTCTCTGATCTCCCTCTGTCTCCTTCCTCTCTCTGATCTCCCTCTGTCTCCTTCCTCTCTGTGATCTCCCTCTGTCTCCTTCCTCTCTGTGATCTCCCTCTGTCTCCTTCCTCTCTGTGATCTCCCTCTGTCTCCTTCCTCTCTCTGATCTCCCTCTGTCTCATTCCTCTCTCTGATCTCCCTCTCTCTGATCTCTCTGTCTCATTCCTCTCTCTGATCTCCCTCTCTCTGATCTCCCTCTGTCTCCTTCCTCTCTGTGATCTCCCTCTCTCTCCTTCCTTTCTGTGATCTCCCTCTCTCTCCTTCCTTTCTGTGATCTCCCTCTCTCTCCTTCCTTTCTATGATCTCCCTCTCTCTCCTTCCTCTCTCTGATCTCCCTCTCTCTCCTTCCTCTCTCTGATCTCCCTCCGACTCCTTCCTCACTCTGATCTCCCTCTCTGTCTCCTTTGTTCTCAGTCCTATATTTATTTATTTCTGAAGGAAGGAAGGATCCTTTATTTGAACATTTGGTAACAGTAACAGCGCGTGGAGAACTGTGCTGTCTTCCACCTTTATACATCAGACAGAGCAGTCGGTCTCTGACTCAGAGCACTGATAAGGCAGGACGTTGTTGAATGAACATGTTGAAACTGAGTTTTGGTTTTTCCAGAATATCAAAGTCTGAACCATCATGATCCCCCCTTCACTCAGTTAAAGAGTATAACACACACAGACACACACACACACACACACACACACACACACACATTGCACACACACACACACACATTGCACACACACACACACATTGCACACACACACACACACACACACATTTCACATACATACACACACACACATTTCACATACAAACACACACACACACACACACACACACACACACACACACACATTGCACACACACACACAAACATACACACACAGAGACATATACACACACACACACACGCACACACGCACGCACGCAGGCATACACTCAAAGGCCCCATTGTGTACGACCTTAGGTCAAATTGGCCCGTCAATCCCAGGCAGTTAAGAGGGACAGGAAACCTATTTAATGAGTAACTCTGTCTATCTAACTGTCCATGGGAATCGTGCAGTTGGGCAGCCCTGCATAGAAGTGACTGTCGTTCACCGATTGGCTGTGTAGGCTACTCACCGAGAATAACAACAAACTCAGTCCAGTGTATGGTAGACGTGTCAGTCACAAATACCACCCTATTCCCTACGTAGTGCACTACCTATGAGCCCCAGTCAAAAGTAGTGCACTATATTATGACAGACCAGCTATATC
>NC_088402.1:10410127-10432627 GCF_034236695.1 Oncorhynchus nerka
TTCCTCTCTAGTGACGTCCTAAATGTGGTGTACTTTCATAAACCCTAATACTCCTCCCCCTCTCTCTCTTCTTCAACCCCCTCCTCCCCCTCTCTCTCTTCTTCAACCCCCTCATTCCCCCTCCCCCTCTCTCTCTTCTTCAACCCCCCTCCCCCTCTCTCTCTTCTTCTCTCCCCCCCTCCCCTCTCTCTCTTCTTCGCCCTATTCCTCCTCCCCCTCTCTCTCTCTTCTTCAACCCCCTCCTCCCCCTCTCTCTCTCTTCTTCAACCCTCTCCTCCCCTCTCTCTCTCTTCTTCAACCCCCCTCCCCTCTCTCTTCTTCAACCCCCTCCTCCCCCTCTCTCTCTTCTTCAACCCCCTCCTCCCCTCTCTCTCTCTCTTCTTCAACCCCCTCCTCCCCCTCTCTCTCTCTTCTTCAACCCCCTCCTCCCCCTCTCTCTCTCTTCTTCAACCCCCTCCTCCCCCCTCTCTCTCTTCTTCAACCCCCTCCTCCCCCTCTATTCTCTCTTCTTCAACCCCTCCTCCCCTCTCTCTCTTCTTCAACCCCTCCTCTCCCCTATTCTCTCTCTTCTTCAACCCCCTCCTCCTCTATTCTCTCTTCTTCTTCTTCAACCCTATTCCTCTCTTCTCTCCTCTCTCTCTTCTTCATTCCTCCCCTCTCTCTCTCTCTCTGCTTTCTCTCTCCCCTCCCTCCTCCCCCTCTCTCTCTCTTCCCCCTCTCCCCCTCTCTCTTCTTCAACCCCCTCCCCCTCTCTCTCTTCTTCAACCCCCTCCCTCCTCCCCCTCTCTCTCTTCTTCAACCCCCCCTCCCTCCAGCCGGTGTGTCTGTGTTCGGAGCATTCCTTCGCTCAGAGTTTAGTGAGGAGAATCTACAGTTCTATCTGGCCTGTGAGCAGTACAGAAACTCCTCCAACAACTTCAGCCTGCACAGACGGGCCAAGGAGATCACGGTCACCTATATCGAGGCGGGGGCACCGCGAGAGGTATACAGACTTTGTCTATACATTGACTTGGGCTGGCTGGCTGGCAGGCTGGCTGGCTGGCTGGCGGGCCTGTTTCTGTCTGTGGTCCTCCCTGCCTGGCTGGCTGGCTGGCTGGCGGGCCTGTTTCTGTCTGTGGTCCTCCCTGCCTGGCTGGCTGGCTGGCGGGCGGGCCTGTTTCTGTCTGTGGTCCTCCCTGCCTGGCTGGCGGGCCTGTTTCTGTCTGTGGTCCTCCCTGCCTGGCTGGCTGGCTGGCTGGCTGGCGGGCCTGTTTCTGTCTGTGGTCCTCCCTGCCTGGCTGGCTGGCTGGCGGGCGGGCCTGTTTCTGTCTGTGGTCCTCCCTGCCTGGCTGGCGGTCCGTCTATCTGTTGTTCCGGCTGGCATTTCTATCTGTCAGTGTCTCCATCCATCTACCAGGATTATGTTGCCATGGTTATCTTTCCTATCTACTACAACCTGCATGGAAGTGTGTTTATTAATCAGTGTCTTTTTAACTGATCTGGACCCAGTTCATTCTCTCTCTCATTCTCTATTCTCTCCGCTCTCTATTCTCTCCACTCTTTTCTCTCTCGTTCCTCTTTTCTCTCTCGCTCTCTATTCTCTCTCGCTCTCTATTCTCTCCGCTCTCTATTCTCTCCACTCTTTTCTCTCTCACTCTCTATTCTCTCTCGCTCTCTATTCTCTCTCGCTCTCTATTCTCTCTCGCTCTCTTTTCTCTCTCGCTCTCTATTCTCTCTCGCTCTCTATTCTCTCTCGCTCTCTTTTCTCTCTCGCTCTCTATTCTCTCTCGCTCTCTATTCTCTCTCTCTCGCTCTCTATTCTCTCTCGCTCTCTATTCTCTCTCTCGCTCTCTATTTCTCTCTCGCTCTCTTTTCTCTCTCGCTCTCTTTCTCTCTCTCGCTCTCTATTCTCTCTCTCTCGCTCTCTATTCTCTCTCTCTCGCTCTCTATTCTCTCTCTCTCGCTCTCTATTCTCTCTCTCTCGCTCTCTATTCTCTCTCGCTCTCTTTTCTCTCTTCTCAGGTGAACTTGGACAGTAAGACCAGAGATCTAACCACACAGCTCCTACAGGCCCCATCACACACCTCCCTGTCCCACGCCCAGAAACGCATCTACTCCCTCCTGGATACAGACTGCTACCCTCGCTTCCTCCAGTCCACCATCTACCTCACCTTGCTGGGCCAGGCTGACTAGAGACTAAGGGCTCCAGTCAATCCATATCGCCGAAGTTCAGCACTATAATTTGACATTTTTAATGGCAATGTTCCCTCGTTCGCTGAGACTGCATTTCACGTTAAACGCTATTTTGTCTCAATCTCTGAACTTCCACAATACAAAATGAATGGAGACCTAAGGCAGGATCCCTGTGGCTTGCATCCTTATTCTCCGCTCTTCATTCTTTCTCCCGAAGTGCACACTTTTGTAGAGGAGGAGCAGTGGTGGGGACAGTTGCAGGAGATACAGTTACACTGCAGAGTTAAAGAGGGTTTAAAGGGGTTTAGTCATTCCAGTAGAGGAGCTGGTGTTCATTAGGAACAGAAGCACTTGCAAAACATTTTATTTATTTTTTTAAACAGAAAAAAGGTGTTTTTATTGGACGAGTCCAGATAGTCCCTCCCTGTTTCAGTCAGGTTTTTTCTTAATTCGATGCCTAATGAACATGACCCAGGTTTTTGTTCTGCTTGGGGTGTGAAAGGGGCTTAAGGGAGGTAAAAGCAGGGAAAGGGGTTTGGATGGAAGGAGCTTGCCAAGCGATAAACTCAGGTTACAGGACAGGGGTCTGTTTTTTCCATGACTTAGAGAGGTGCAACCCGAGGTGGCGTGAAACTATGCAGATCTCAATGTTTGTAATCATTAAACATCCTCTTTTTAACTCAATAGGTCCCCCACGGTCCAATGGGCACGTACGGAATAGCGCCAACAGAAAGGAAAAAAAACAGCCAAGACGGAGCTCTAGTTAAAGAACTTTGAGTTACTTGCAGTGCCTTTACAAAGTATTCTTACCTCTGTCTCTCTCTGTCTCTCTCTCTGTCTCTCTCTCTGTCTCTCTCTCTCTCTCTCTCTCTCTCTCTCTCTGTCTCTCTCTCGCTCCCTCTCTCTCCCTCTCTCTGTCTCTCTCTCTCTCTGTCTCTCTCTCTCTCTCTGTCTCTCTCTATGTCTCTCTCTCGCTCTCTCCTCTCTCTCTGTCTCGCTCTCTCTCTCTCTCGCTCTCTCTCTCTCTCTCTCTGTCTCTCTCTCGCTCTCTCTCTCTCTCTCTCTCTCTGCTCTGTCTCTCTCTCGCTCCCTCTCTCTCCCTCTCTCTCTCTCTCTGTCTCTCTCTCTGTCTCTCTCTCTGTCTCTCTCTCCCGCTCTCTCTCTCTGTCTCTCTCTGTCTCTCTGTCTCTTTCTCGCTCTCTTCCTCTCCCTCTCCCTCTCTGTCTCTCTCTCTGTCTCTCTCTCTGTCTCTCCTCTCTCTGTCTCTCTGTCTCTCTCTCTATCTGTCTCTCTCTCTCTCATGTTGTTGTTAAAACCTGACTTGAAAATGTATTAAATAACTTTAAAAATGTTCTAACCTATGTACACACAATATCCCATAATGACAAAGTAAAAACACGTTTTTTGTAAATTATTTTTTTACATAAGTATTCACACCCCTGAGTCAATACTTTGTAGAAGCACCTTTGGCACCTCTCTAAGAGCTTTCCACACCAGGATTGTGCAACATTTGCCCATTATTCTTTTAAGAATTCTTCAAGCTCTGTCATTCTTGCTAGACAACCATTTTCAAGTCTTGCCGTAGATTTAAGTCAAAACTGTAACTCGGCCACTCAAGAACATTCACTGTGGCTTGGTAAGCAACTCCAGTTTAGATTTGGCCTTGTGTTTATGTTATTATCCTGCTGAAAGGTGAATTCATCTCCCAGTGTCTGGTGGAAAGCAGACTGAACAAGGTTTTCCTCTAGGATTTTGTCTGTGCTTAGCTCGATTCCATTTATTTTTTTATCCTGAAAAACGCCACAATCCTTAATGATTACAAGCATACACATAACATGATGCAGCAACCACTTTTTTGAAAATCTGGAGTGTTTATCCCAAACATATCACTTTGTATTCCGGACAAAAAGTTATTTTCATTCTGTCAATTAGGTTAGTTTTGTGGAGTAACAACAATGTTGTTGACCCATCCTCAGTTTTCTCCTATTACAGCCATTAAACTCTGTAACTGTTTTTAAAGTCACCATTGGCCTCATAGTGAAATCCCTGAGCAGTTTCCTTCCTCTCCGGCAACTGAGTTAGGTAGGACACCTGTATCTTTGTCGTGACTGGGTGTATTTTGATTCACCATCTAAAGTGTATTTTAACAACTCCACCATACTCAAACGGATATTCAAATGTCTGAGTTAAAAAAATATATAACCCATCTACCAATAGGTGCTGTTTGAGGCATTGAAAAACCTCCCTGGTCTTTGTGATTGAATCTGTTTGAAATTCACTGCTGGACAGAGGGACCTTCCAGTTATGTGTATGTGTGGGGTACAGAGATGAGGTAGTCATTTAAAAAATAATGTTAGTCTCTACTTGGGTACAAAGTTATGTGACTTCTTAAGCACATTTTTACTCCAGAACCTATTTAGGCTTTTCCATAACAAAATAGTTGTATACTTATTAACTAAAGACATTTCAGCTTTTCATGTGTAATTCATTTAAAAAAACATAATTCCACTTTGACATTATGGGGTATTTTGTCAGTGGCCAGTGACACTTTTTTTGTTTTTAAAAAATCTTAATTGAATCATTTTGAAATTTCAGGCTCAAACACAATGTGGAAAAAGTCAAGGTGTGAATACGTTCTGAAGGTGCCATTTTTTTGTGTGTGTATAGTGTATAGTGTGTGTAGTGTGTATAGTATAGTGTATAGTGTGTGTAGTGTATAGGTTATAGTGTATAGTGTATATAGTGTAAAGTGTAAAGTGTGTGTGTAGTGTGTAGGTTATAGTGTGTAGTGTAGTGTGTAGGTTATAGTGTATAGTGTATAGTGTAGTGTGTAGTGTAGTGTGTAGGTTATAGTGTATAGTGTGTAGGTTATAGTGTATAGTATATAGTGTATATAGTATATAGTGTATCCCAACACAGTTCACACTGATAGAGGCCCGCTCAAGGAAGTAAACTTTTTGAAGACTCTGGGGGGGGGGCAGTTTCCTTCAAATACATCCCTCAGATTAATGGTTTTATTAACACATCAAAACAGATAATTTGGTACTACTAGATCATTCAAAAGCTGTATCGCTTCCCAGTAGGCCATCTCACAGTGACTTTGTACCCAAGTAGGGAATGCCCCCATCAGGCCTTGGCAAACAAAACTCAGTGTTGGTTTGATGCTGTTTTTTATGTGACTGCAGTGTTCTGAACCGTATATGACAACAGACTCCATTTAATCGTGGGAAACCAAGAGAGACAGAGAGAGAAACCCTCACACTTCACGCTACATTTAATCGTGGGAAACCAAGAGAGACAGAGAGAGAAACCCTCACACTTCATGCTACATTTAATCGTGGGAAACCAAGAGAGACAGAGAGAAACCCTTACACTTCATGCTACATTTAATCGTGGGAAACCAAGAGAGACAGAGAGAGAAACCCTCACACTTCACGCTACATTTGTAAATATTTTAAACTGAAATCTGAAGAGAATCCAACAGATAAACAAAGGATATATGATTCATTTCAAGTGTATCATTTGTTTGTACTGAACCTCATGTTAAATGTTGGTTGTCAGACTATTTTAAAGAAAAATAAATCCATATTTTTGTACATATGACAGTATGTCCTTGGACTTTAAGCGTTGGTGCGGTTGTTCAGTGAGAACAATAACTTAAAAGCTGTGTTCTACATGTTCTACATGCCAAGCTGTGTGACCCATTACAAATATAACCTTTAGAATGAACCACGCTGTGTTCTATATGCCATGCTGTGTGACCCATTACAAATAGAACCTTTAGAATGAACCACGCTGTGTTCTATATGCCATGCTGTGTGACCCATTACAAATATAACCTTTAGAATGAACCACGCTGTGTTCTATATGCCATGCTGTGTGACCCATTACAAATAGAACCTTTAGAATGAACCATGCTGTGTTCTACATGTTCTATATGCCATGCTGTGTGACCCATTACAAATAGAACCTTTAGAATGAACCACGCTGTGTTCTACATGTTCTATATGCCATGCTGTGTGACCCATTACAAATAGAACCTTTAGAATTAGTTCTAATGATGCCAAGCTGTGTGACCATTACGCTGTGTTCTATATGCCATGCTGTGTGACCCATTACAAATAGAACCTTTAGAATGAACCATGCTGTGACCCATTAAATGTTCTATGAATGTCATGCTGTGTGACTCATTACAAATAGAATCTTTAGAATGAAACCATTCAAGCTGTGTAGAATCTTTAGAATACATGTTCATTACAAATGAATCTTTAGAATGAACCGCCCCATTGTGTGACCCATTACAAATAGAATCTTTAGAATGAACCATTCCAGCTGTGTTTAGAATGAACCGCCCCACATGTTCTTTAGAATGCCATTCAAGACCCATTACAAATAGAATCTTTAGAATGACTGCGACCCATTACAAATAGAATCTTTAGAATGAACCACGCTGTGTTCTACATGTTCTATGCCAAGCTGTGTGACCCATTACAAATAGAATCTTTAGAATGAACCGCCCCATTCAAGCTGTGTGACCCATTACAAATAGAATCTTTAGAATGAACCGCCCCATTCAAGCTGTGTGACCCATTACAAATAGAATCTTTAGAATGAACCGCCCCATTCAAGCTGTGCGACCCATTACAAATAGAATCTTTAGAATGAACCGCCCCATTCAAGCTGTGCGACCCATTACAAATAGAATCTTTAGAATGAAGCCGACCCATTACAAATTCTTTAGAATGAACTGCCCATTCAAGCTGTGTGACCCATTACAAATAGAATCTTTAGAATGAACCGCCCCATTCAAGCTGTGCGACCCATTACAAATAGAATCTTTAGAATGAACCGCCCCATTCAAGCTGTGCGACCCATTACAAATAGAATCTTTAGAATGAACCAAGCCCCATTCAAGCTGAATGCGCCCCATTCAACCCATTACAAATAGAATCTTTAGAATGAACCGCCCCATTCAAGCTGTGCGACCCATTACAAATATAATCTTTAGAATGAACCGCCCCATTCAAGCTGTGCGACCCATACAAATAGAATCAAATGAAGAATCTTTAGAATGAACCGCCCCATTCAAGCTGTGACCCATTACAAATAGAATCTTTAGAATGAACCGCCCCATTCAACCCATTACAAATAGAATCTTTAGAATGAACCGCCCATTCAATGACCCATTACAAATAGAATCTTTAGAATGAACCGCCCCCATTCAAGCTGTGCGACCATTACAAATAGAATCTTTAGAATGAAAATTCAAGACCCATTACAAATAGAATCTTTAGAATGAACCGCCCCATTCCAGCTGTGCGACCCATTACAAATAGAATCTTTAGAATGAACCAAGCCCATTACATCTTTAGAATCAAGCTGTGCGACCCATTACAAATAGAATCTTTAGAATGAACCGCCCCATTCAAGCTGTGCGACCCATTACAAATAGAATCTTTAGAATGAATGCCCATTCAAGCTGTGCGACCCCAAATTCTTTAGAATGAAGCATTCAAGCTGCGACCCATTACAAATAGAATCTTTAGAATGAACCGCCCCATTCAAGCTGTGCGACCCATTACAATAGAATACTCTTTAGAATGAACCGCCCCATTCAAGCTGTGCGACCCATTACAAATAGAATCTTTAGAATGAACCGCCCCATTCAAGCTGTGTGACCCATTACAAATAGAATCTTTAGAATGAACCGCCCCATTCAAGTCAATGATGGCATAATGGGATGGAGGTTCCTAAGCACCTTCTATAGATTATACTTATATGGTCTTAGCTTGTGGAAGTGTTGCCGGGATACCAAGCCTGTCAGTACGTGTCATGACAAGAGGAAAGAGCCAGATGGACGGGACGTGCTGTACGCATCATCATGGAACACGACTCCTGGACAAAAAAAAACAAATAGCAAGAAGAAAGCCTTGGAGTCAGTTTCGATGGTGATCGTGAGCAGTCTGTGTTGGTCTTTCTGTCTGGCTGGTTAATGATACAGTCATCGTGAGCAGTCTGTTGCACTTTCTGTCTTGGTTAATGATACACGTTGACATACGCTGATTGTATAAAACATTAAGAACATCTGCTCTTTCCATGACAGCTTTCACCTGGATTCCCCTGGTCAGTCTATGATCCCTTATTGATGTCACTTGTTAAATCCACTTTAATCAAAGTAGATGAAGAGGAGGAGACGGGTTAAAGAAGGATGTTTAAGCCTTGAGACATTTGAGATATGGTTTGTGTGTGTGTGTGTGTGCCATTCAGAGGGTGAAAGGGCAAGACAACTCAATAGCAGGAAGGTGTTCTTAATGTTTTGTCCTTTCAGTCTATCCCCTCTGTACATTAATTAGTAATAGCCATAATTCAAAACTTTAATTGGGCCGTACCATTCCAAAGCCGAGGAAAGGGAACTTTAATTGGGCCGTACCATTCCAAAGCCGAGGAAAGGGAACTTTAATTGGGCCGTACCATTCCAAAGCCGAGGAAAGGGAACTTTAATTGGGCCGTGCCATTCCAAAGCCAAGGAAAAGGGAACTTTAATTGGGCCGTACCATTCCAAAACCGAGGAAAGGGAACTTTTAATTGGGCCGTGCCATTCCAATTTGGTCATTTGGGAGTGATGAAGAAATGAAAGATCTCCAATGAGATCCCGTCTTGACCGGGGTACTGACTAGTTCCATGTTTAACATGTCATCAGCGCACCAATGTTTTAGTGATGATATAAATCTGTTTACTGTCTGTGGGGAGGAAATAACCGAAGCAGGGTTGTGTTCATTAGGGCACACTGTAGCAAAACGTTTTCAAACAGAAAACAAAATTCGCCATTTCTTATTGGATAAATCCAAGTAGTTCCTCCCTGTTTTTTTCAAAATGTTCTTCCATTTGGTGCCTAATGAACACAACCCTGCTTTGTACTGACATGTCTGAGGTTTAGTGGTAGTACTGGACCCACCCAGCCAGTAAAGAGCGCTGCAGCTGGTTCAACAGACTCTTATTGTGGAGGGGATTTGATTGAACATTTCATTGATTCTGATTGATAACACAGGGCTAACTCATAATGCTATTCCATCAACATTAGGGACAAGTCCGTTTCTGTGATCGTCTGTGTAGCCAATTTATTTATAGAAAAAAAAAAGAATAATACTTTCAGATACTTCAGATAAAACACATTTAAAAAGTACATTTGAATGTACAAAATGAATTAAAGTGCCATAAAATATGTCTGGTAAACTCAGGTCGAATGGAATTTCAAGCATGGCTCCCATTGCCTTTGCAGATTTTGGGAGGTGTGTAAAACTTCGCCATTCACTGCCACATTCTGGTCATTGCGCTGTAACCCATCATGTTACACTCTCACACGGTCTATGTACATCCCAAATGGCACCCTACGACCTTGGCTCTGGTAGAAAGTAGTGCACTAAAAAGGGTGCCATTTGGGACAGATACAACACTCAGTGATAAGAGACATCATTGCTGTGTACCGACCAAACCCCTCACTCATTCTGTCTCGTTATAAACAGTACCATTAATTAGTTATCAGGAAAGAGGGTTGAAGGGAAGTGCAGGAGGATTGGATTTCTTCTCTTTTATCTCTCCATTCTCTTCATCTGTATCCATATGTGGCTTTCTTCTCTCATCTCCCCACTCTTGATCCCTAATCATCAGTCTGTTTGTCCATCTGTCCATGTGCGTCACCAGGGTCTGGTGTTTCTATAGTCCTGCCTGGCCCACTGGGCTGTGTTACAGCAGCTCTCTCCCAGCATCCACGACCACCCTCCTGTCCCCATGTCCCTCTCAGGTTTTGATGGTCCCTTCTCAACCACCACCAGGGGCCCTCCTCCTACTCCCCAGGAGCTTCCTCCTCTACCTCTGTCCCTCTCAGGCTCCGATGGTCCCTTCTCAACCACCTCCAGAGGCCCACCTCCTTCTCCCCTACCCCTTCCTGGAAAGGGCTCTCCTGCTAACCCCTTCCGGAGCCCCTTCTCCAGCACCCTGGTGTCTGTCTCGGCCTGTCTGTCTGGTTCTCTGGTGGTCATCATGATAGTCTGGGCACGGAGCGGCTCCTTCCTGGACGGGGGGCAGAGGTGGGAGAGACACGTGAGGTCCAAAATGATTGGGACAGTGACTTTGCACATTAATACACAACTGAATTTGTCCGAATACTTTTGGTCCCCTAAAATCGGAGGACTATGTACAAAAAGTGCTGTAATTTCTAAACAGTTCACCCCGGTATGGATGAAAATACCATCAACTTAAAGCTGACAGTCTGCACTTTAACCTCATAGTCATTGTATCATATCAAAGTGCTGGAGTCCAGAGCCAAAACAACAGATGTCATTGTCCCCATACTTTTGTAGCTCATTGTATACAGGCAGGGACCTGGTTGAAACTGAGGGATGAAGAGAGAAGAAGAAGAGGCATGATGAGTGTGATAGAGAAACAGAGAGGGTAAAGAAGGAAGATAAATCATTTGTGGCGCAGAGGGAGAGAACAAAGAAAAGGTCATTGTCAAAACACAGGTCTTCTGTAATTCAGGTTGTACACACCATTCTTTCATTTGTATCCGCCCACTATTCAATGCCTTTCCAATCCACTACATACATTTATGATGTACAGTCTGTTTTAATTTTTTTTTAAAATTTATTTACCTTTATTTAACTAGGCAAGTCAGTTAAGAATAAATTCTTATTTTCAATGACGGCCTAGGAACAGTGGGTTAACTGCCTGTTCAGGGGCAGAACGACAGATCTGTACCTTGTCCTACACTCTAACCACTAGGCTACCCTGCCGTCCCTACACTCTAACCACTAGGGTACCTGCCGTCCCTACACTCTAACCACTAGGCTACCCTGCCGCCCCACATCTGTGAGATGTATAACCTTCTAATAGTGTTTCTATGTGAGTTAGGACTCCTTGGCTGTCCAACCTGTCTCTGTGTCCCAGTGGCTCCCTCTGTCCTCCGATGTCAGTCTCTCAACACTGGTCTCAAACCTGTCTCTGTGTCCCACTGTCAGTCTCTCAACACTGGTCTCAAACCTGTCTCTGTCCCAGTGGCTCTCTCTGTCCTCCGATGTCAGTCTCTCAACACTGGTCTCAAACCTGTCTCTGTGTCCCTCTCTGTCCTCCGATGTCAGTCTCTCAACACTGGTCTCAAACCTGTCTCTGTGTCCCAGTGGCTCTCTCTGTCCTCCGATGTCAGTCTCTCAACACTGGTCTCAAACCTGTCTCTGTGTCCCAGTGGCTCTCTCTGTCCTCCGATGTCAGTCTCTCAACACTGGTCTCAAACCTGTCTCTGTGTCCCAGTGGCTCTCTCTGTCCTCCGATGTCAGTCTCTCAACCTGTCTCTGTGTCCCACTGGTCTCAGTCTCTCAACCTGTCTCTGTGTCCCAGTGGCTCTCTCTGTCCTCCGTCTCAAACCTGTCTCTGTGTGTCCCAGTGGCTCTCTGTCCTTCAGTCTCTCAACACTGGTCTCAAACCTGTCTCTGTCCCAGTGGCTCTCTCTCTGTCCTCCGATGTCAGTCTCTCAACACTGGTCTCAAACCTGTCTCTGTGTCCCAGTGGCTCTCTCTGTCCTCCGATGTCAGTCTCTCAACACTGGTCTCAAACCTGTCTCTGTGTCCCAGTGGCTCTCTCTGTCCTCCGATGTCAGTCTCTCAACACTGGTCTCAAACCATGTCAGTCTCTCAACACTGGTCTCTGTCCTCCGATGTCCCAACACTGGGTCCTGTCCTCCGATGTCAAACCTGGTCCTGTGTCCCAGTGGCTCTCTCTGTCCTCCGATGTCAGTCTCTCAACACTGGTCTCAAACCTGTCTCTGTGTCCCAGTGGCTCTCTCTGTCCTCCGATGTCAGTCTCTCTGTCTCTCAACACTGGTCTCAAACCTGAGGAGACACACAGCACTAACAGGTCAGAGGTCAGAATGGACAGCACAGTACATCCATGGGCATGCTGGGTAATGTAGTTTGTCCCAAATGGTACCCTATTCCCTATGTAGTGCACTACTTTTAACCAGGGTCCCTAGGGCTCTGGTCAAAAGTAGTGCGCTATATCGGGAATAGGGTGCCTTTTGGAATTACAACCCGTAATTCTTAATGGCGTGTTCTTACGGTGTACTACACACGTCCCGTAGCCAATCAAATCTGGTTACCTGGCAGTTTGAAGATGTTCGGCTGTGTCTCCAACAACTGCCCAAAGCCCCGGGTGTTGACGTGGCGGCTGTAGAGGTTGCCCCTGGCAACCAGGCCCTGTTGGCTACCACGGCGATGGGAGCAGGGAAGAGCAAGGGAATGTAAAAAAAAAAAGAAAAGACCAAGGGTACAGGAGAGAACAGGGCACAGAGAAGGATGTGGGAGCAATGAGGTAGGGAGCGAGACAGGGTAGTACAGGACCAAGGAAAAAGATAAAAAGAGAAGGAATTGTGTTTGAATGGAAAAAAGGCAACAGAATTCAACATAAGAAAAACACAAAATGAAAACATAATTAGCAAAAACAAAGGTATAAGTGAATGCTTGACAACTCATACATACAATAACAAAAAGGTCAATAACCATGTGATGTCAGAATAGATGCTTAGAGTCATGGGGGAGGAGTTAGGGGAACACGTTGTGCCTGATAGAAAAAACTGGTCAATATCAAATTCTAGGTAATGTTTCTTATTGGCCACATGTTTCCATGACAATGTGACAAGTCAAGTTTTATAAAAATAAAAAAAAGACTATTGTGAGAAAAATTGTAATTAATAAATAAACACGTTAACTGCTGTACAATGAATATGACTACAAAAGCCTTCGTGTTATTTTAGTAGCCTAGTATATTTTTTATTGAGAGTATTTTAGGTTAAAGGTCAAACTATTAGTGAAATACAAGCTCCAAAATGGCGGACCAGGTTGAACAGAAAGAAATCTCACTTTTCTCATTTTGTTGGGAGATAAGTTTTAATAACTTCTTCTAGAAAACGTCAGGCAAAAAGGTACAGGCAGCATCATAAGTCCCTCAACGGGACGACCAACGCAACTAGGAAAGGTTGAACGACTTCTAACAGACAGGGAGTCCTATCCCTTCTGTTTCGTAGTAAATGAATCATTGAAATAATACTAAACTCCCTGGCCATGACAGACAGATCGGTAGGTTGCATCCTGATCGTGCACACTTCCCGTCATTGATTTAACAATGGTGTAAACATCGGGGGAGGGGGAAATTTCCACCATTGTTAAATCAATGACGGGAAGTGTGCAAGTACACACTTCAAGAGAAGGGTGGAGAATTGGGATGCAGACATAGGCTAGCTAACAGGCTAAAAACAACAGTCCTTCCTTTAAAAAAAGGAGCAAACTGTGGTGGGGAGAGTCACGAGGTGGTCAATGGAAGCTGAGCTGCGATCGGTTAAGGGAACTGTCCTCATGTTAACGATGGAGGAGGAGGAGGCAGAGAGCCAGAGAGAGGAGGATGTGAGGAAGGAGGAGGATTAGATGATTGTATTTGTGAGAGGACAAATGAAATTAAAGGGGATGGTGAACACAAACGAGAGAACAAGAGAAAGACAGACATAGAGAAACAGTGTTTAGAAAGACAGGCCACAGAGAGAGCAGTTCTGGTCACACAGGACAATTAGAGAGAGAGCAGTTCTGGTCACCCAGGACAGTTGGAGAGGAGAGAGAGAGAGAGCAGTTCTGGTCACGCAGGACAGTTAGAGAGAGAGCAGTTCTGGTCACACAGGACAATTAGAGAGAGAGAGCAGTTCTGGTCACGCAGGACAGTTGGAGAGGAGAGAGAGAGAGCAGTTCTGGTCACGCAGGACAGTTAGAGAGAGAGCAGTTCTTACCTTATATAATGTTACTTACCCTACACTATTCATCTCATATGCATATGTATATACTGTACTCTAGATCATCGACTGCATTCTTATGTCACTAGCCACTTTAACTATGCCACTTTGTTTACTTTGTCTACATACTCATCTCATATGTATATACTGTACTCGATACCATCTACTGTATGCTGCTCTGTACCATCACTCATTCATATATCCTTATGTACATATTCCTTATCCCCTTACACTGTGTATAAGACAGTAGTTTTGGAATTGTTAGTTAGATTACTTGTTGGTTATCACTGCATTGTCGGAACTAGAAGCACAAGCATTTCGCTACACTCGCATTAACATCTGCTAACCATGTGTATGTGACAAATAAAATTTTGATTTGATTTGACAATTAGAGAGGAGAGAGAGAGAGCACTTCTGGTCACGCAGGACAATTAGAGAGAGAGCAGTTCTGGTCACACAGGACAATTAGAGAGGAGAGAGAGAGCACTTCTGGTCACGCAGGACAATTAGATAGGAGAGAGAGAGAGCACTTCTGGTCACGCAGGACAATTAGAGAGGATAGAGAGAGAGCACTTCTGGTCACGCAGGACAATTAGAGAGAGAGCAGTTCTGGTCCCGCAGGACAATTAGAGAGAGAGCAGTTCTGGTCACACAGGACAATTAGAGAGAGAGCACTTCTGGTCACACAGGACAATTAGAGAGGAGAGAGAGAGAGCACTTCTGGTCACGCTGGACAATTAGAGAGAGAGCAGTTCTGGTCACACAGGACAATTAGAGAGGAGAGAGAGAGCACTTCTGGTCACACAGGACAATTAGATAGAAGAGAGAGAGAGCACTTCTGGTCACGCAGGACAATTAGAGAGAAGAGAGAGAGAGCACTTCTGGTCACGCAGGACAATTAGATAGGAGAGAGAGAGAGCACTTCTGGTCACGCAGGACAATTAGATAGGGAGAGAGAGCACTTCTGGTCACACAGGACAATTAGAGAGAGAGCACTTCTGGTCACGCAGGACAATTAGATAGAAGAGAGAGAGAGCACTTCTGGTCACGCTGGACAATTAGAGAGAGAGCACTTCTGGTCACACAGGACAATTAGAGAGGAGAGAGAGAGCACTTCTGGTCACACAGGACAATTAGATAGAAGAGAGAGAGAGCACTTCTGGTCACGCTGGACAATTAGAGAGAGAGCACTTCTGGTCACACAGGACAATTAGAGAGAGAGCACTTCTGGTCACGCAGGACAATTAGAGAGAGAGAGCACTTCTGGTCACGCTGGACAATTAGAGAGAGAGAGAGAGAGCACTTCTGGTCACGCAGGACAATTAGAGAGACTTCTGGTCACGCAGGACAATTAGAGAGAAGAGAGAGAGAGCACTTCTGGTCACGCTGGACAATTAGAGAGGAGAGAGAGAGAGCACTTCTGGTCATGCAGGACAATTAGAGAGAGAGCACTTCTGGTCACACAGGACAATTAGATAGAAGAGAGAGAGAGCACTTCTGGTCACGCTGGACAATTAGAGAGGAGAGAGAGAGAGCACTTCTGGTCACGCAGGACAATTAGAGAGAAGAGAGAGAGAGCACTTCTGGTCACGCTGGACAATTAGAGGAGAGAGAGAGAGCACTTCTGGTCACGCAGGACAATTAGAGAGAGAGAGCACTTCTGGTCACACAGGACAATTAGATAGAAGAGAGAGAGAGCACTTCTGGTCATGCAGGACAATTAGAGAGGAGAGAGAGAGAGCACTTCTGGTCACGTAGGACAATTAGAGAGGAGAGAGAGAGAGCACTTCTGGTCACGCAGGACAATTAGAGAGAGCACTTCTGGTCACAGGACAATTAGAGAGAAGAGAGAGAGAGCACTTCTGGTCACACAGGACAATTAGAGAGGAGAGAGAGAGAGCACTTCTGGTCACACAGGACAATTAGAGAGAAGAGAGAGAGAGCACTTCTGGTCACGCTGGACAATTAGAGAGAGAGAGCACTTCTGGTCACACAGGACAATTAGATAGAAGAGAGAGAGAGAGCACTTCTGGTCACGCTGGACAATTAGAGAGGAGAGAGAGAGAGCACTTCTGGTCACGCTGGACAATTAGAGAGAAGAGAGAGAGAGCACTTCTGGTCACGCTGGACAATTAGAGAGAGAGCACTTCTGGTCACACAGGACAATTAGATAGAAGAGAGAGAGAGAGCACTTCTGGTCATGCAGGACAATTAGAGAGGAGAGAGAGAGAGCACTTCTGGTCATGCAGGACAATTAGAGAGGAGAGAGAGAGAGCACTTCTGGTCACGCAGGACAATTAGATAGGAGAGAGAGAGCACTTCTGGTCACGCAGGACAATTAGATAGGAGAGAGAGAGCACTTCTGGTCACGCAGGACAATTAGATAGGAGAGAGAGAGCACTTCTGGTCACGCAGGACAATTAGATAGGAGAGAGAGAGCACTTCTGGTCATGCAGGACAATTAGAGAGAAGAGAGAGAGAGCACTTCTGGTCACAGGACAATTAGATAGAAGAGAGAGAGAGCACTTCTGGTCATGCAGGACAATTAGAGAGAAGAGAGAGAGAGCACTTCTGGTCACAGGACAATTAGAGAGAAGAGAGAGAGAGCACTTCTGGTCACACAGGACAATTAGAGAGGAGAGAGAGAGAGCACTTCTGGTCACACAGGACAATTAGAGAGAGCACTTCTGGTCACACAGGACAATTAGATAGAAGAGAGAGAGCACTTCTGGTCACGCAGGACAATTAGAGAGAGCACTTCTGGTCACACAGGACAATTAGATAGAAGAGAGAGAGCACTTCTGGTCACACAGGACAATTAGAGAAGAGAGAGAGAGCACTTCTGGTCACACAGGACAATTAGAGAGAAGAGAGAGAGCACTTCTGGTCACACAGGACAATTAGAGAGAAGAGAGAGAGAGAGCACTTCTGGTCACACAGGACAATTAGAGAGAAGAGAGAGAGAGCACTTCTGGTCACAGGACAATTAGATAGAAGAGAGAGAGAGCACTTCTGGTCATGCAGGACAATTAGAGAGAAGAGAGAGAGAGCACTTCTGGTCACAGGACAATTAGAGAGAAGAGAGAGAGAGCACTTCTGGTCACACAGGACAATTAGAGAGGAGAGAGAGAGCACTTCTGGTCACACAGGACAATTAGAGAGGAGAGAGAGAGAGCACTTCTGGTCACACAGGACAATTAGAGAGAGCACTTCTGGTCACACAGGACAATTAGATAGAAGAGAGAGAGCACTTCTGGTCACGCAGGACAATTAGAGAGAGCACTTCTGGTCACACAGGACAATTAGATAGAAGAGAGAGAGCACTTCTGGTCACACAGGACAATTAGAGAGAAGAGAGAGAGAGAGCACTTCTGGTCACACAGGACAATTAGAGAGAAGAGAGAGAGAGCACTTCTGGTCACGCAGGACAATTAGAGAGAAGAGAGAGAGCACTTCTGGTCACGCAGGACAATTAGAGAGAGCACTTCTGGTCACACAGGACAATTAGATAGAAGAGAGAGAGCACTTCTGGTCACACAGGACAATTAGAGAGGAGAGAGAGAGCACTTCTGGTCACACAGGACAGTTAGAGAGAAGAGAGAGAGAGCACTTCTGGTCACGCAGGACAATTAGATAGAAGAGAGAGAGAACTTCTGGTCACACAGGACAATTAGAGAGAAGAGAGAGAGCACTTCTGGTCACGCAGGACAGTTCGAGAGAAGAGAGAGAGAGCACTTCTGGTCACACAGGACAATTAGATAGAAGAGAGAGAGCACTTCTGGTCACGCAGGACAATTAGATAGAAGAGAGAGAGAGCAGGAGGCTTGGAATCAGAGAGAAGGGCACTTTACCCAGGGTCCTGTCCCAAATGGCACACTATTCCCTAGATAGTAGAAAGGGAACAGTCTGCCATTTGGGATATACCCACAGTGCCCTGAGGCTGGCTCTTTTGCATGGAACAATACTCTTAATGAGAGGAATGCTGCGTCCCGCTGCCAAGCCCTCCAACCCTGGCAGAGACACAGACAGGCCCTCAGCATAGAACACACTCTGCCATTCAGATATACTGCTGTAGCACCTCTCCCACAATCCTGGGTTCAGTCAAGTAGTAGAAGTAGGGTTGCAAACGTTCCCAAAAATTCCCACGTCGGATGATTCCCTCTGCTTCTTCCCTCCTGATTCCCGTGAATCAGGAATCACTCCAACCGAGATTCCTGGAAAACAAGGACATTTCGGAACCTATTCTCGGGAATACCATACCTGGTGCGCTTTGCCCTGCAGTTGAGGCTGTTGATGAGTGGAGGGTGGGGGTTCGGGCCCCTGTTGGCCCCAGGGGCAGGTGCCGGGGCCAGGGCCGGATCGGGACGCTGGCGGCCCCTGCTTGGGGAGCACGGGGAGGATACCGACAATGGGGGAGAGAGGGGAGGAGCCGCGTGGCGACACAAAGGCCAGGGAAGAGCCCTCTGCTCCTCTCGCACAGCTGTAGACAAAACCACGAGGGAGAGGGGGAGACAATACCATGAGGGGGAGACAATACCATGACAGAGCACCACTGCTACTACATTATTCAGAATCTAACACAAACTGATCTCAGTACAGTGCATCATCACTAGGCTGACTAGTGTCTCTGACAGAGCACCACTGCTACTACATTATTCAGAATCTAACACAAACTGATCTCAGTACAGTGCATCATCACTAGGCTGACTAGTGTCTCGGACAGACAATTATAAACAGCAAGATTTGATTAAGAGTTCGTGAATCTCACTGCTCCACTCATAAAACAATGGTTATATAAACTCTATCCAACTATGGTGACATTTTACTGAGGCCAGAAGACGAACCAACCAACTGCACAGAGACACTGTGAAATGTGACTGGACAGAGAGGTTCTACAGTACATTTGACGAACCAACCAACTGCACAGAGACACTGTGAAATGTGACTGGACAGAGAGGTTCTACAGTACATTTGACGAACCAACCAACTGCACAGAGGCACTGTGAAATGTGACTGGACAGAGAGGTTCTACAGTAGCCATGAGTGTCGGCGGTACATCCTAATGTTTACAAAGCTGTTATCAATGCTTACCCTGGTGAATGGCTCAGTGGCTTTCAAACTAAACTGACCTAACCAGGCAGAATAGATGCCACACAGATGCCATCCGCCCTACAGCACTGTGTTTACAATGGGTGCAATGAAGTGGGAAATATCTCTACAAGTAATGATGTTTACTCCAGAGAAAATAATATGCATCTTCATCGGGCTGTCATACGATGTCACGACTGTGTATTTTAGTACAACGTAAATTGTGTCACGCTGCTCAACACAATATATACAAAAGTATGTAGACACCCCTTCAAATTAGTGGCTATTTCTGCGATACCCATTTGCTGACAGGTGTATAAAAATCGAAGCACACAGCCATGCAATCTCCATAGACAAACATTGGCAGTAGAATGGTCTTACTGAAGAGCTCAGTGACTTTCAACGTGTCAACGTGGCACCGTCATCGTGGCACCATCAACGTGTCACCGTCATCGTGTCACCGTGGCACCGTCATCGTGTCACCGTCATCGTGTCACCGTGGCACCGTCATCGTGTCACCGTGGCACCGTCATCGTGTCACCATCAACGTGTCAACGTGGCACCGTCAACGTGTCACCGTGGCAACGTCATCGTGTCAACGTGTCACCGTCATCGTGTCAACGTGGCACCGTCAACGTGTCACCGTCAACGTGTCACCGTCATCGTGTCACCGTCATCGTGTCAACGTGTCACCGTCATCGTGTCAACGTGGCACCGTCAACGTGTCACCGTCAACGTGTCACCGTGGCACCGTCAACGTGGCGTAGCGCATAAAAATAATCAGTCCTCAGTTGTAACAATCATTACCGAACTCCAAACTCCCTCTGGAAACAATGTCAGCACAAGAACTGTTCGTTGGGAACTTCATGAAATGGGTTTCCATGACCGAGCACATAAGATCACCACCGTCAATGGACTCTGGAGCAGTAGAAACTCGTTCTCTGGATTGATGAATCCCGCTTCACCATCTGGCAGTCCGACGGACGAATCTGGGTTTGGTGGACGCCAGGAGAACGTTACCTGCCCGAATGCACAGTACCAACTGTAAAGTTTGGTGGAGGAGGAAAATTGGTGTGGGGCTGTTTTCATGGTTCAGGCCCCTTAGTTCCAGTGAAGGGAAATTTCAACAAAGCATTACATTTGAGATGATCCTGTGCTTCCAACTTTGTGGCAACACTTTGGGTAGGGGAAGGTCCTTTCCTGTTTCAGCATGACAATGCCCCCATGCACAAAGTGAGGTCCATACAGAAATGGTTTGTCGAAATTGGTGTGGAAGAACTTGACTGCCTGCACAGAGCCCTGATCTCAACCCCATCGAACAACTTTGGGATGAATTGGAACACCGACTACAAGCCAGGCCTAATTGCCCAACATCAGTGCCCGACCTCACTAATGCTCTTGTGGCTAAATGGAAGCAAGTCCCCGCAGCGATGTTCCAATATCTAGTGGAAAGCCTTCCCAGAAGACTGGAGGCTGTTATAGCAGCAACAGGGTGGACCAACTCCATATTAATGCCCATAATTTTAGAATGAGATGTTTGACGAGCAGGTGTCCACATACTTTTGGTCATGTAGTGTATGTTCTAGCTATAGTTTACTATGTACTGTACATGGGCTGGTTTCCTGGACACAGGTTAAGCCTAGTCCTGGACTAAGAAGAATCTCAACGACATGGGTTTTAATCCAGGACTAGCCTTAATCTGGGTCTGGGAAACTGGCCCATTAGGGTTTAGCCTGTATGTGTTCCTGTCCATAGGTCAATGGTGGCTCACCTTCTCTCTCCGTTAGTGAGTAGGGCTTGATCTCTCCGTCCGGCTTTTTGGGGGGAACCTTTCTCAACTGGGCCGCTGTTGAAGAATACAGTCAGCAATGGGGAAAACATTATGGCAACCTTATGGCGACCTTATGGCGACCCTGGGTACAAAGTGAGTAGACCTAAACATTCCGTCTTACCTTCATATAAACAAGCATCCTATTGGACTGAACCTAAACTCAGCAAAAAAAGAAACGTCCTCTCATTGTCAACTGTGTTAATTTTCAGCAAACTTAACATGTGTAAATATTTGTATGAACATGACGAGATTCAACAGCTGAGACATAAACTGAACAAGTTCCACAGACATGTGACTAACAGAAATGGAATAATGTTTCCCTGAACAAAGCGGGGGTCAAAATCAAAAGTAACACTCAGTATCTGGTGTGGCCACCAGCTGCATTAAATACTGCAGTGCATCTCGTCCTCATGGACTGCACCAGATTGACCAGTTCTTGCTGTGAGATGTTACCCCACTTTTCCACCAAGACACCTGCAAGTTCCCGGACATTTCTGGGGGTGAATGGCCATAGCCCTCACCCTCCGATCCAACGGGTCCCAGACGTGCAATGACAACTAGCTCAGTCCGATGATGCTGTGACACACCGCCCCAGACCATGACGGACCCTCCAAATCGAACCCGTTCCAGAGTACAGGCCTCGGTGTAACGCTCATTCCTTCGACGATAAACGCGAATCTGACCATCACCCTGGTGAGACAAAACCACAACTTGTCAGAGAAGAGCACTTTTTGCCAGTCTTGTCTGGTCCAGTGGCGGTGGGTTTGTGCCCATAGGCGACATTGTTGCCGGTGTGTCTGGTGAGGACCTGCCTTACAACAGGCCTACAAGCCCTCAGTCCAGCCTCTCTCAGCCTATTGCGGACAGTCTGAACACTGATGGAGCGATTGTGCGTTCCTGGTGTAACTCGGGGCAGTTGTTGTTGCCATCCTGTACCCGGTGTGATGTTCAGATGTACCGATCCTGTGCAGGTGTTGTTACACATGGTCTGCCACTGCGAGGACGATCAGCTGTCCATCCTGTCTCCCTGTAGTGCTGTCTTTAGGCGTCTCACAGTACAGACATTGCAATTTATTTCCCTGACCACATCTGCAGTCCTCATGCCTCCTTGCAGCATGCCTAAGGCACGTTCACACAGATGAGCACGGACCCTGGGTATCTTCCTTTTGGTGTTTTCGGAGTCAGTAGAAAGGCCTCTTTAGTGTCCTAAGTTTTCATAACTGTGACCTTAATTGTCTACCGTCTGTAAGCTGTTAGTGTCTTAACGACCGTTCCACAGGTGCATTTTCATTCATTGTTTATGGTTCATTGAACAAACATGGGAAACAGTGTTAAAACCCTTTACAATGAAGATCTGTGAAGTTATTTGGATTTTTACAAATTGTCTTTGAAAGACAGGGTCCTGAAAAAGGACGTTTCTTTTTTTGCTGAGTTTATTATAATCCTGAGCAAATGTTTTTGTCCAAGAGCATTATGGTGGGCATTTTGATGAGACATTGAATTGTAGTGGGTAGAGCCATATATATACACACACACAGGTAGGTAGAGCCATATACACACACACACAGGTAGGTAGAGCCAT